>NC_056731.1:114411707-114651707 GCF_019279795.1 Protopterus annectens | reverse complement strand
GCTTGCATACCCTGGTATTTTATGATTTGTGTCACTTGGTATGCAGGACTTTGTAATCACTAAGTGTAACTATTTCCAAAATTGAAGATACTTTTGTCTTTTTTTCTTTGACTACTATATCTAATTTTCTTGCTTCAACTTTCTTAACTGTTGGTACTGGATAATCCCATATAATCAGAACTTCTTTACTTCCAGTATTTTTTCTGGTTTATGTTTCCAGTTTTTTTCTCAGCTACCTACTAGCTTAAGTGTTTACACAAACCTCAGTGTAACAGTCTTGTCACATTGTTGTGTCTTTCAGTATACAGGTCATCAGACAAGAGTATAATGCAACCAGCAACAAGATGTGCAAATGTTTCTAGTACTGCATTTTTCTGTATCGCCCACATCCTCTATGGACATTTTAATAAAACATGTATATAGTCTACTATCGTGAGCTGTTATTATTATTAGGTTTTCATCATTTAGTTTAAATGCACCTCCCTGCATCAAATCTTTTTCAACCTATGGTTGTATCTAGAGTTCTCTATATATGCTTTTTCCTCTGGTCCTGTTATTTATGTTAATTCTTTTGTTTTGGCACTTTCTGCTGCTGATTGCTTTTTGTCTATTTCTGATTTTATTTCCATTCCCAGTTTTTTCCAAAATGCCTCCACTAATCTGATCAAATATAAAATCTTAGAGTTCCTTTCTTTCTGCTTTATAGCTTTCATTATGTTTGCATCTGATGTCAAAAAATATGTACAGTCCCATAACTGTGGACCGATACATATAGTCAATTTTGAGGAGGCCTATACCTTCTTCAGACCAAGGGATATATAGTTTTATCATGCACTGATTTTATATATCATTTGATAAACATGAACCATTTTTCTTGAGTTTTTGTCTAATTGATCCAATGCTTTTTCAGGCCAGTAAGTCACACATATGTCTCTAATGGACATAGGCAGCCTGTAAATGATTCATCTCCCAGGACCCTGCTTGTAAATGTTTCATCTCCTAAGCCCCTGAGTACACTTATCTAGGGTACTTCTCAGAGATTTGGGATACATGGCTAGGCTTAAAAAGTCACAAGTGGTTGCTAGACTAGTATACACATATGAACCTACATATGGCAAAGCTGGAAGTTAGAATAAGAACAGCAAGCTAATGAATAGCTTAAACATTATTCCTAGTTGTCAATGAAGTTTCCAATATTCGCTTTGGTCTTCTGAAGTATTTATTATTAAGCTTCATTCTCAACTTGTTCATGCTTTATTGCTGACTTTTATTACATTCTGAGATATTTATAAACACCTTCCTGTTCAAGTTCTGTTATATCATATTCCTGTCCCAGGCTAACATTTTCTTAGTGTTTCAGTTTCCCTGCTATAAATGTTGCATTCTCACATTTATCTGGACCAAGTATCATTTGTACATCATCTGAACAGTTTTAATCACTTGTAGTTTAGCTCATCAGATGAGTACCTGAAAGCACACCAATTTTTAATCATCCTCTAAAAGTAGATGAGATGAATTTGAACGTTTGTTTTTTGGAAAATGAATGATAACCATAGTCCAGTCTGCTAAATAAACAGCTCATTTGGTTAATGGCAAAGCAAAACAGCAATGGTAACAAAGAATCACCAAAATATCTACCTTTGGATTCTTATCCCTAGGATAATTATTTACCCTATACCATGATTCAGTTATAAAGTAGTTTGCCCCTGTTTATTGGCACATGCTATATAATTTATCAGTGGTGTGTATTTTAAGCATTCCATAATTCATGAATGCAGAATGCGGTCATATACTTTACTTGTAATCCATCCATGCCATACTTAGGTTCCTCCCTGTTTTACAGCTTTCTACTATGGTTTTGCCTAATAATAGGTGATCATTTGCTCCATATCATTTTCTTATATTGCCCTTATATTCAACTGCCACAACTGAATTTTTATAAGTGACTATAAACTCTGACTGCATCTATTCTGGTATACAATGTAGATATTGTCAGAAATCAAGTTACTAGTCTATAGTTCTTAGGATAGCTTGCAGGATCACTCAAGGGGATTATGCTGTTTCCTGTTGCTACCATGTTGGCGTCCATTCAGGATGTGAATATATATATATATATATATATATATATATATATATATATATATATATATATATACATATATACATATATATATAATTTTTACTCAGGTCTAAATCTTTGTACAAAGATGCTATTACTTTTAGCTAGAGGTTTGACAGTACATCTGGACCCGAGGTGTTCCATTTAGAAGCCTTCCTTAAATTTGTCTCAGTTTCTATGTGTTACTTTATTCCATTGCTTACCCTTTATATTAGAACTTTTTACTGCTTCTTTTAAATTTTCTATTCATTTGGCACCTTTATTATGTTCAACAGGATCTTCATAAATCCTTCGCCAACAAGTAACTGGTTTGTTCTTTTTTGATGGTGTTACTACTGCTATTGTTTTGCATTTTCCTTTGTAATTTTCTGTATACCTTGGAATATGCTGTGTAACCAAACATCTTTCAAATTCTTATCTATGTGAAAAGATATACCATAAATGCAGGAGCATAAATTTATAGCAATGCATCTGTCATAAAAATTTCATATGTCAATGCAAAGTCATCACCTCCTGATTCATCAATTGTTTCTTTAACGTGACCTCAGGATTGCTGAACTTTGGGGATGGAGAGTTACTCAATCCAGTGAGTTATATGGGGATTTATGCCTAGTTCTGAGAGATTGCCAACAATACCAGAACTGGGTATTGTAATGAATGTCTTGGTCAGGTCAAGGTAAGTGGTATGTAACATCTGCCCCACATCCATAGCCTTGGTGACCCTCTTGAAGAAGTATACTAAGTTGAATAGGCAAAACCTTCCCTTAACAAAGCCAAACTGGGATGGGTCTAGTGGCTGTAGGTTGACAGTGTCCCTGTTGATCACTTCCTTCATAATTTGTTCCATAGCTTTACATATCTGACTTTTCACACTGATGGGTCTGTGGTTCCTGAGGTCGGTTGGTGGTCCACCTTTAAGAAGAGGAATGACTGTTGCAGCCCTCCGTTCACCTGGCATATAACCTGTTTTGAGAATGTAATCAAAGAATACATCAAGTGGTCCTGCTAAATCATGATTTAGGTCCTGTTTAGGAGACAACCAGGGATATTGTCAGGGCCCAATGAAGCAGTATTTGTGGCCTTGGCAGGTGCCCTCGGGACCTGCTCCCTGTTGATTGTTGGGGGGTATGCTAGATGGGATTTCACAGGGGATAGCAGGGGGGGTTGTGGAGTGAAATTAGAGCTAAATTTATCAGCCAGTAGATTCACTATATCAACCTTATCATTGAAGGTTGAGCCATTTACCACCGGTTCTGCACACTGCTGAGTGTTACCTTTAAGGTTCCTGACATAACCAAAGAAGGCCTTGTGATTGTCTTTAGCCTGGGAGGCTATCCTGACCTTGTAATTGGCCTGGTTGGACTTTACTAGAGCTCTTAGTTTCTTGTTTAGTTAATCTTTCTGATTCTGGCCATGACTCTTTTTTTCTTTTGTAATATACCCCAGTGGAGGTGTTTTTTCGTGTTATATCTGGGCTTTCTTCTGATAGGTTCAGCACCCTCAATGCAGCCATTTACATGTTAGTACAGGGTTTCTGCAAATAATTATGCATAGATAGCTGTGTTCTCAGAGTTTTGTAGAGATTTTTGGAGAGATGTGAATTTTGACAAACTGTCACTTAATAGGACATAGTTTGTTTTAGAATACTTCCTAACTGTTAGCAGTTTAGTGTTTTTTTTTGGGGTTGATTTTTATTTCAAGCTAGACAGCTTTGTGGTCCAACCTCATCAATAAGGACATAATACATGGTGTGGGGGGTCCAATGCTCTCCCATGTTGATGAGTGCTAGGTCCAATATCTTTAATCCTCTGGTTGGAGTGCACACTATCTGGTCCAGGGTGTTTGTGTTGATAAAGTCCAGGAAAAAGTGTGCCTGTGAGTTAAAAGCAGTGCATGTTTTCCAGTCTACAGAAGGATAGTTTAGTCTCCAAAGAATGGGGTATTTTGTTGGATGGTGAGTGCCTTCAGTAGGTCTAGGTAAGAGCTGTGAGTTTCATGGGTTATAGAGGGTGACCTGTAACTGGCCTGGAAATAGTAAGGAACCTTATCTATGGAAACATGGATGTGGATGAACTCCAGGGCATCATCCAGTTTAACCAACCAGAAGCAGTATTTATTGCTAATATAGGTTAGAGACACCTCTGCCTTTAGCCCCTGTCCATGCTGCTATATTTAAACCAAGTCTCAATGACAGCACAGCTGTCTACATTGTCCAGAAAGAGGAGAGTTTGTACGTTGGCAAGTTTCTTGTTTACGGTCCTAGCATTGAGCAGTAACACCTTAAGGTTGCTTTTTGGTTTTATATATTGCTATGTTGGTAAATTTGTTATTCTGACATTGCCTAAAAAGTCTCAGAGGAGGTGCATAAAGTTTTAGCCAATATCTGAGAGCCCAAGGAGGACAGGTGCAGACATCCTTGGCAAAGCAATGTGGTCTGTTAACCATGTCCTCCCATGCTGACAGATACTGGAGTCCCCTGAAGTGACATCAGAATGTAAGCCACTTATTAAAATCAATTATTATACTTATACTTATACTGTGGCATAATCATTGGTGAAGGTAGAATGCTGACCAATGCAAGGCAAGACATGTACCCATCTGTGACACATATTCAGAGAGATCCACAATGTCTCTTCTCATACAGTCCAGAAAGGTATGTCTCAGGCCATTTACACCCACATGGACTATGACAGAATCATAATGGTACATGTGGTACAGTGACTTGAGTGCATGTGTTATACTGCGGATCCTGGCTCCAGTCAGGCAACTTGCCATTACCTTCTTCTTGTCCAGCCTGGTGAGTGGGGCATCTGTGTGTCATACAACAGAATCCTGTATGACAACAATAATAGGTAAAGTGTTGAGGGGCTGAAATCTGGAAGGTCTACTTTGGTCTACGAAAGAAATTTGTATCCAATTCCAAAATCTTGGCCACAACCCTGGACAACAATATAAGGCTTGAGGAAATTGTTTATAATATACCAGGATATGCAGTAGCAAGTGCCACCCTCTGGTGTGATGTGGACTGACCATATAATGTCAGACCTCTTATTTTTTTAAAGAAAAGAATGGTCATGTGAATAAATTTGTTATGATGATGACATTAAGAATAATAAATAAAAAAAATGTAATGCCCTTTGGGAAGCTTATACATCTCACACCCTTGAAAAAAACTGCAAGGCACTTAAAATTGCGTATAGCAGGGGATGGCAGCCCCCTTGCTGGATGTGTGTGGCTTGGTTTATTTATTTATTTATTAATTTATTTGCCCTTTGGTAACAGGGAAAATCTGACTCAGCCAATGGCCCCTTTTTAGCAGAGGCTCAGGGAGAAAAGCTCCATAATAGATCCAAAAACATTTAAACAGTAGTTGTTGAGTAATTATATACGAGGGGAGAAAAGCCCTGCAACAGATTAAATATTTTACAATGAGCCTGGGAGAAAGGCTCCATAAAACACACAAACACATTTTATATAGCTGATAAATAAATAATATACAAGGGGAGAAAATCCCCACAACAAATAAAACACACATTTTTGATACATTTACAGAATATCATTAGAGTAAACTATGACCAAGAATACAATATGAACTGCAAGTAGCAAGACACTTTGCAGAAGTGGATAGTCTATGTCAAGTAAAGTAATACATTAGTTGCCTTCAAGTCAAAATTGACTCATAGCAACTCTATGGGTAGGCACCATAGGGCTCTTGTGACGTATTACAGAAGTATATTGCCAGGCCTTTCTTCTGCACTAATACCACTACGGCCCAGTTATGCCCTAACCAGGTTTCAAACTCAGATCTACCAGTTGGTAATCCTGCACCTTAACCTCTCTGCTATAAGGTTGTGGTAAAATATGATATATTTTTTTCAAAATACTGACTACATTTCTAATAATATATGGAGGTGAGAAATAATGGGAGTATTGCATTGTCAAAGTAGAGTAATACAATGAGATGTGGAGGAGTAATGAGCAGGAGGGAAAATTAAGGACATGAAGAGAAAGTTTATTATTACAGAGATGATATAATGATAAGGAAGGATATTAAAGAGGAAGATAAATAGTAGAAAATGCTGGCTGAAGAGGCAGAACAGCATAAATTAGTAGTATGGTATCATTTTGATGTTAGGCCATTACTACCTAGTAAGATATGGAGATGTGAGTAGGTGGTCATGCATCTGTTTTGAGAGTTTTGCAGGTACAGGTGCCAGATAAGAGATTTTTAAAACTGGTCTTGAAACTGGAAAGGTTGCTAGTCTGTTTAGTCTGGGACAAGGGGATAGGGTTCCAGGAGTGGGCAACTTAGCTGGAAAAGAGAGAGTGAGTGTCCTGCTGACAGATGTGGTTTGTAGGCAGTGAGCAGCATTTTATTTTCAGATCGAAGTGGGCTAGTAGGGGTGTATGTATGTAATAAGTCTAGTAGGGCTTTACTCTGTTCTGGTTTGTACAGTAATTTGTGGACTAGGAGAAGTTGGGTGTAAGTGAGTTGCTTGAGTAATTCACGCCAATTAAGCTGACTTAGGGCTAAGCAGTGATGAGTTCTGTTTGAGTTAGAGGCAAATTGCACTATTTTGTTGTAGCACTGGTTTAGTTTATTTTTGATGGAAGTGTGAAGTATAAGCAGTACTGGAGAGCCATGTAGTAAAGTGAGGAGTGTAGAGGCCAGGAATTTCCTGGATGAGTCAGTTAAGTAGTTTTTTTGTTCTGTAGTGTGTCCCTAATGTTGGTGAGGTTTTTTTGATAACCTGTTGCACATACAAGTCAAATTTCAGGTCATCATCAATAGTCATGCCTAGTAGCTTATAATCTTAGAAAGGACGATGCATCCTATAGGGGTATTATCAGAGGCTGTAATAAAGACATTTTGTTTGAGGTGTGTAAGGGCTTTTGAGAGTAATAATAGCAGCTTTTTTTTTTTTTTTTTGACTGAGTATAAGCTGGGAGTTGTTGAGCCAGCTTTTAACTGATGAAAGCTACTCTTGGGTTATGTGTTGTAGAGTAATTGGGTGAAGTCATCAGCATATTCTGTGAGGAGTGCTTGACATTTGACGGAGTATAGCTAATTGGTAAATATGTTGAAAAGCAGTGGCCCCAGTACAGAACTTTGGGGAACACCCGTTTTGAGAGGCAGGAAGAATGACTAAGAATTCACCCAGTTAAGAGACTAGATTCTATTAGAAAGTTAGCTGGAGTCAGTTGGTGGAGGAGTTTGACAGGCCAAGTGAAGAGAGTTGTTTTAGAAGTAAGCTATGGGAAAGAGTATTTCATTGATATTAAGTCAGTATTAGTAATACCCGACATTAAAAATTTAAAACGTGCCAAATACTTAACTGAGAGCCCCATAAGGATATTAGTCAGGTCAGTACCACCCTCATCTGCACAAATTACAATGGTGTGTCTTGAACAAGAGGAACTGTAAAATTTTGGCTACAGTCCCTCATAGGTTTGAGCTATATTCTGCAACCTTGCTGGATGTTACTTTTTTCAGTAGAAATTTACTTGACTAACAGTAAGATGATCCTATGTCAACTAATGCTAAATTTTTAAGAAGGTGTAGTTTTGTACTTCCCAATCTCATCACACATACTTCAGTAGAGCATGATACGTCCTATAAGGGATTTCAAAAAGTCAGTGTTGGGATTTCCATTTGTAATCCGAAGGAATTTCATCGCTGTTACAAACTGGACAAAGTTAGAGAGCATTTCTTACTTGAAAAAGACCAGGTGCTGTCTGCGTGTATAAGAAACTAAACAATTTGAAAAACTAACAGAATGAAACTTAGTCACACAGTTACGTGGAAATTTTAGTTTATTGTACATTCCACGGTGGAATGTACAATAAACTAAAATAAAGTCGTTCAGTAGTAATCAAGATAAAACAAAAAGTAAATAAAACCATAACCAGACCTCCTGTACTGTAGGTAACTGTCGACTGCTGCTGCCATTTCCTTGCTAATCGTTATCTTTTCCATTTCTTTAGTTGATGTCTGGCACCATTACTACTTAACTTGTAAAATGTTTAATCTGAGCTACTGCGTGAATTTGTTGTTGATTTCAGTTTAAGACCAGCTGATAGCAGCGCGCTGTTGCTAAGGGTAGAAAGACAACAGAGCAGTTACGGTGTGGTCACGTTACACGCAGGAGCTGACAGCGCCTCAGTGCTAGAGCCAACTTTTTGTACATCAGTACAGTAGCATATAGCAGCTGAATGGTAAACGAAGAGTCCAGAAAAGGAACGTTTTAAATGCCAATGCTTGTCACTGAGTTTGTATGAATAGTATATTCGTAACTATCAATTGGCTTTATTTATTTAAATATTCGTTTTGTTGCAGGTCATATCGCAATAGACAGATCAAAATTATTGGGCAAAATCGTGGTCCCATGAATGCTTTTTTTTTCAATTTTCTAGGAAAAATACTGGAAGACCCCATATTTGGACTCCCTGGGTATTGCAAAACTCCGTTGTTTTCATTGAAGTTGGCACTTTAAGGCATAGCAATAGTTCGCCTTGCCTGGCATTTTCTCCTCATATTTTATTGGTAAAAATGGCTTTCTTGAATGCACTGTAAATGAGAGCTGTAGATGTTTGTTTCGGCGTGGTATACACCAGTCACCACACTTTCTGCTATCTGTGGTGTAACACTCATTCCATTTCTGATAAGTCACATTAAGGAACGGAGCCAAATACATTTGCATAGAACGACGGCATGGTGCAACCGTAGTGAAACTGTCACTGTGTATAGTAAAATGTATAATTTCACATGAAATATATACGATAAATTACTCAGTGAAAGCCTCTATTGTTATACAAATAGAGAAGTATGGTACATTTAGTTTACATCTAACAACTTGCAGCATTGTGGAACTTCAGCTGTTTCACTTTGGTTGCAGTTTCTTTATTTGCTGGATCATTTGCATCCTTTTTATTTCATCTATATTGGTAGATGGAGAGCTGAATGGTATACGTAGTTTAGCACTCCCTCTCAATATATATACTTTTTGTGTACTTAAGTTACAGTAAGGCTTTTTACTAGGCCTACTTCACTTACCACACTCCTATAGCTTGACAGGAGCTGTCTTTGAGTTTGCCGCCCTTCCCCCCTCACAAAATCACGGTCGAATGGAGCCTTCCCCTGCAGCCATTCGAATGTCCCGTTACTTGCCTATTTCCCCCATTTACCATAAACACTGTGATGTGCATACTGTTTTGCTTATACGATGATTTGGATTTCATTTAAAAGTTTTATTTTACATTTTACAGCACAAACACTAATAAACATCTGCTAAACAAAGCAATGCAGTCTCACAATGAAAATAGACATAGCATTAAAACTTCTCTGCCCTTGAAACTCACACTCATTGAAACAGCATTGTTGCAACCCATATTCAAAGAAAATTCATCTGGCCAGTGGCAGATAAAGATTAACTTTGGGCTGTTTTCAAGTTAAAGGCCCCTTGCACACGAAACATACATATGTTCTTTGATACACCTTCCTGATTGTATTAAATTATATTCCTTGTATAATACGGTACAGTTGTTAGAGGGCGTTTTAAATTTATTGTTTTGAACATTTTTCAAGTAAACAATGAAACAAAATGCATGCACAATAATGACAAAACTGCCCAATTCAGAACATTTTCATCATAAAAGTATACTCAAACTTCTACAATCCACCAATATCAGTAAATATGCACAATCTCTGCAGAAGTAAAAGTCATCTAAATAATTCCACATTAAAGAGATCTGTAACTAATGAAGAGGTTGCTGCTAGCAAACAACTTTATATTTCATTGTTTCATCTACAAATAAAGTGCCTGTTGCCCTTGAGGAATAAATTGCCTATGCTACATTAAAAAAAAATGATAAGCTAGTAATATTACAACAGGGAATGGATGGCAAACTGATAACAGGTTCATAGTTATTAGGTATCTCCACCAGAGAGGACATTCTCAGGACTGCAGCATCCACCCCCTTTAAAAGTACAACATAGTACAGTATCAGCAATGCATCTGTATACCATGAGAGTAGAACCCACAGCCTTTTGCATCAAAAGCAAGTATTCAACCTGTTATGCTATTAACAATGTAAGCAGACTTAGCATAGGCAGCACTAAACTTCTCTTCCCCTGAAGCTCTCAGCTCCTTGTAAAATCCAATCGACACTCAACTGTATCTCTCAACTTTGCAGCAGAAGAAATCTGGAAAAAGTCAAAATTTATTGGGGGGGGGGGCAAAAGCCGAAAAACTAGGGACACATTTTATACTTTACTTGTATAATCTTGGAGAGTTGCTAGAATAAAATGTGTTATCACCATATATTTCATTGCCAAGTCTTCAACCCCGGACCCTGTGCACTACAGCCAGAACAACATACCACTAGGCCAAATCAGCTGTTACTTGAAAGGCAGGAAGACTGAAATGCAAATGGCTATCATTTAGTGAATTCAGTTCTCACCATAGCTCTCAACCTCTTAGCACAAAACACTTGGGCAAAGCCAATAATAGGGGAATACAGCCCCCCAAACATATTCAGTGAATTCAGTTCTCACCATAGCTCTCAACCTCTTAGCACAAAAACCTGAACAAAGCCAATACATAGGGACAAATTTCAAATATTGATCTTATAAACTTAGAAAATTGCTAGAATAAAATGTTTTGGATTACCATGTACTTTCTGAAGAATATGAAGTCTGAAATTCAAATGCCTGTCATTATTTAGTTAATTAAAAATCCAGAAAACCATAGATTTTATGAGGAACAAAACAGAATAAAAATATGAGGCAAAGATCTGAATAGCTTTCACAAGTGATGGTGCATAGGGAATTCAGGCTCTTGCTACCTGCACCCAAGGTACAGGGTTTGAGCCTGAGGTACTCTGTTTAACCACCAGGTATATTTACCTGGGGCATTACACACACACACACACACACACACACACACATACACACACAAGTTCAGAACTGCAGCAGCCAGCAGCTTTGTCCGACAAAGTCTCTACAGCAGCTTTTACCACGAGAGCTTTGTTTGAAATAATACAAAGTCCCTTCTTCCCATGAGAGCAACTATCATGGCTGCAGATGCAGATGTTCCAGTCCAATCCCCTTCCAGTCTATGTGGTTGTAACCACATAGACTTCTGGGCATCTGTACTCTGATGTCTTTTCTTCATAATCTTCACTTTTTAAACAATAGCCCGGATTCCCGTGCGCAGAGTTCCGGGACTCGCAGCTAATTATTTTATTTCTTTTTTATTTTATTTTACAGCTGGGGGGCTGCAGTTCTGCAGTCCAATAGCACGAGCTGCCCCTGTCTAAAAATGTGACCTGAATATGAAAAAAAATTGTATTTTTGTTATGTTAGTAATGGTGTATAAGTATTTTTTTTCTTTTCAAAACATGGAAATATTGGCAGATACAGTGCTGCAGTTAGCATTGCTCCCTCAACAACTCTTAGTTTTCCATTTCAGTTTTCAATTGGGGTGCTTCTATGTGGAGTCTGCATGTCATTCCTGTGCTTATTTAGATTTTCAATGGATGCTGCAATTACAGCCCACATCCACAAACCATGTTGTAGGTGAATTGACAGTCCTCCAAATTACTCATAAATACACATACAATCATACCAAGTGTGAGTGGTGTGCATCCTAAAACAGGCTAGCATCCTGTTCAAAATTAGTTTCTCTAGTTTGTGCTTTGTAAGCAACAGCATAGACTCTGCCTCCCCATGTTCCTGAACTGAATTAAGCAGGTAATTGGAGAATGAATGAATGATCACATTATTATTTCCACTGAAGTGTGATTTTTATATAAATTTAATGTTGGCAGTTAATGGAATATCCCTTACAAAAATCAAATGCAATTCATGAGAGCAGTGAGAATGAATCTCTCTATTCTGGAGAAGTGTGATAATATGTATACATTTTCAGAACACAGAGCAGAGGGAGATGTTTGCTAAATGATACTTATGCAAACTTAAATCTCTTTTAAATGAGATAGAATGCCACCACTTACAAACATTAAGTTGTACACCATGGCTTTTATGGTGTAAGTCTGGCTACATCCATATAACATTCATATTTACACACACTAAAAGCTACTGGATAAATATTGTGCATATTTGTGGTGGATAGTGTAAAAAGACTACAGTGCATGGCATATAAGAAACAATTAGCCTAAAAAGTTAGTTACACAACATCAGGAGTTTAGTCATGATTCTTGTAACTCTATACCAAGCCAGAAAGTTCTGGTTTGTACACCAGATTTCTATGCTACCACCAGCCCCCAACACCACAGCACTTTTTTCTGTGGGATATAGCTTAACTAAAGAATTAAAGGTGCCATACCTACACTGAGACTATTGCATTAGAAACCTTTACTTGGGCAACTTATAATATAACAAGCATACTTCATTCTAGACATGGTTATCTTCTTTTCTGACTCATTTATACCATTTTAATTTAATTAAGGTGTTTGAAGCTGAAGCACTTATTCCATTTGTGGTGGGAAAATATGTGTGCCAAACTATGCAATGAAATCATAGATACCAGCTTCTTGAATTCTGTCTGATAGTCAAAACATCCTTTCATTCATTCCTTCATTCATCTATCCACAATCTCTTTTTCAGATCTTTGCACATGGGGTGAGGGCTAGCACCCAGGGGTGTGAACATTAGCTCTAGATGATTGCAACTATTGATGTGACATCTCAACGGCAAGTCACAGGATATTCTTTGTTATTCAGAATTATGAATGCCTCAACAGCTAAATATTATTTATTTATAGGTTCATAGGTGTTTATTAAGCTAAAGACCACAAGGGTCTTTTTAAGCCTGGCCGTGCATCCTAAATCTCTGACAAGTTATGGTAGCATTTAACAATTGTATGTAGTATCTCTCATTGTTAGAAAATACCTATAAAGAAGATACAAAAGGTTGCATTTTGTAAGATACCTACAGATGGCAATAATAACTTCATCTCTCCATCTCCTTGTCTAATGCATGTCTTGCTTTCCTATTCTGTGCATCTCCTCATACTTTCTCCAACTGTTTGCTATTGTTTTGATAGGTTTGTTAAACACCAGACACTCCACAGATTTTATTGGAACTGCTGGTATGGGCTTATTTTATAAATCAGTTTTCATTTAGTATGTAATTCCATCCCCCTGTTTCCTACATTATATTAAAAAGCTTTTGTTATCTACTCCATTTATACAAGGTGTCTGTCAGAAGCTTACAGTTCAGTTATACCAGTCCCAAAACTAAGAAGCTTTAGGTGTCACTCAATGGAAATAACAGCTAACTGCAGATGTCACTGTAACGCACACAAATCATTTTTTTGCAGAGTTCTGTACCACCAGCACTCCTCCAGCCCACCCCCCACCTCCCACACACACACACACACACACACACACACACACACACACACATACATACATACATGCATGCTACTAAATCTGAGATTACTGTAGCATGGAGAAAAGGGACTTCTCCAAGCCACAATTCTGGACTTAGTATGTGTTTTCCCATAATCACACAAAAATTATCTCAGTTCTAAGAATTGTGCTTGTCCTCAAACTTAGAAGGAGAACTCTTTATGCAATTGTCATGTTTTAAACTTTTTGTCATGTTCTCATTGTTTCTTCTTGGTCCATGAGTTGTAATCTTCTATTGGAATAATTGCAGAGCTTTAGCCTTTGTAAGACAAAGTGGAAAAGTAGGGTTCATATGAAAACAGCAAAGACTGGAAATGTTAGGTTGTTATGCATTTCTTCTTCCAACACTAGAACCACAAGTAAACATGAACAAATGAAAAAAAGTCAAGAATGGATTACCCACACAATCTTGCATATAAATACCCTCCCAAATACAATGGATTGAAAAACTTCAATGTAAATATACACCACTTTTACAATTACAGCTGGAGACACATATTTTGCTTTAGGCAAAACATCATGATAGTGAAGCATGCATGTTTTATTTTTATTTATTTATTTTTTATTTATTTATTTTTTACATTTGATTACCGGGAAAGTCTAACTGAGCATAAATCCCATTTTTTAGCAGAGGTCCACAGAGAAAAGTTCCATAATACAAATTGTATACACATGATCGAACTAATAAGGTATATGAGGTGCAGAAACAGAAACTTGATGGTAAGAAGAATATCATTGGCTATGAAATGTCAAAGGAAGGTGGAGAAGAAGAGGGTAAAAGAAGATTTAAAGATAATGAAATAGAAGGAAATAAGGGCAGGCAGTAAGAGAGAGAGTGGGTGTATAGTAGATTGCAAGCAGGAAGAGAGAGTGGAATAGAAAGAATATAGGAAGGAAAAAATAATTGTGTCAGTTTAGCCTGGAGTTGAGAAGGTATTCTTTTACAGTATGCTTAAAAATGGGACTTAAATGTGTTGATCTAATGTCAATAGGAATCTTGTTCCAGGCTTTGGCTACTACGCAGGGGTATAAACGGGTCTATATCATGGCATGGGAAAAGCCATTAATCCAACATCGAAAATGCCATTCATTGAAGTCGCACTCCCTGCTAATTATATATATATATATATATATATATATATATATATATATATATATATATATACCAACTCTGAGATCACACTACAGTGAGGCCGATATTCACTGTACCACGATCTCACAATACACACCTCGATGAATGGAATTTTCTATATTAAAGCCATTCGATTAACGGCCTTTTCGATGCCATGATATAGACCTGCTATAAACTAATATATTAATATTGTGTATACCTGCCAGTTGATAATTGTTATTTCTGGTGTTTTTGTTCTGCATTTTACATTCACTTGCATATGTATATATTTTGCTCTCATTCATGTATATGGTATTAGGTAACAAAGGATGAATGAAAATGCTGAGTTGGGATTTTATTTAGTTCTAATACTGTAACCTTTTTGTTGCTTCATCTATTATTTTTTATTATGAGCCCTGATGCCTTAACCCTTTGGAAGGTACACTACAAACAGTAGTATACTGCATTCTTCCCTCATAGTGGTGAGCTATCGTTTTAGTGAATTAAGTGATGATACAGATACTGAAGTCTATGAATGTTATTCTGCAAATGCTTACCCATGCATGAAACCATCAGTACATGTCTGCACTTCATCTGCTAACTTGGTAAACCATTCCTTAAACTAGTCTGATATATTTTTAATGACACTTTTTGTGCATAAAGAACACAGCATATTGTCAGTGAGCACTGGCCCATGTGTGCAGGCTATTTTAGAAGGCAGCAGTCCACAAATTTGCAGAGCAGAGGAAGAAAAATAAATAATCAAAAATGGTACATCAGGAGAGATAAACCTTCATGTTGAAAGGCATATAAAAAGTAGTTACATGAGCAACTCCAACAATGAAATAAGAGCCATTTATGCCAAAACTTGTGAGTGCATGCATACTGGTGCAAAGCAATTATCTGAACACAAAACAATTTACTAGTAATAGAAAAAAATGACCATTTAAGAAACATAATTATATTTTGGGGTAAGTTGGCTGACCATGCAGGTTGTATGTTTTTAATGTTGCTGTAGTGTTTTGGTTTACTTTTTCTAAAAGAAGGGATTTTTTACTGTGAAAACCCTAATGAAGACACAAGGAAAGTTTTTTATATTGCTTCAGAGGATGGAAGCTAAGACATAATGTTTACTACCACCACAAAACTCTAAATTAAAAATCATTTGAGAGGACATTTAAGTCCTCAAACTCCCTCTTACTTCAGAAAAATTTAGTCTCCACACAGGAAGTCAACTGGGAAATTAAAAATATATCAGAATACTTCGTACAGCTACATTAGCTGTTAGTAAACTGACTAGGAAAACTTCACATAGGGCACTGTGTATTTAGTGCAGCTGGCTGTCAGCTTAACATAAGTCACTATAAAGATGCTCAAGGAAGGCCAAACTGAGGGAGTGTGCAAGTACAAGATGAAAAAAGGATTAACTGCACAAAGGAGTATGCATGAACAGGAAAGACAGACTGTGAAACAGCTGTACAACAATGACAGATTGCAAGAAATGCAAGCAAAAAGGCAGTCATGTATGAGATTATATAAATTATTTAACAGACCCATATGATTATCTGGGTCACCTCAGAAGTTATTAAAGTGAAACTAGAACAGAACTGCATACAAGTGTAGCTGTATTGACTAGAAAGAGACATTGACACATTTACCTCTCAAGAAGGCAGTGCCCTTTATGCAAATACATTCTACCAACACATTCTAGAGGGAAAATTAAGACACCATGATGGATTGCAGTAGATGATGGAATCCGTGTGCTGAATTTGAGTAACCATTATCAAATCAGAAACTTTAATGTTTGGCAGAAAATCTTAGACACCAGACATATACTGGGATTATAATAATGGAGTGCATGTAATGTCACAAATGCCATAAAAGAAACTGCTATAGCTGACAGTATCTGTAAAACAAGTTTTTGCTAACAATAATGAATAATATAATGATACTGATCAGAGTGTATGTTACATTTGACAAACAGCACAACTATTGTCTGAAATTCCATGATGTGCACTCAGTGTCATGTAGTCTCAGACCAAACTTAGAGCTGGCACAACAAAAGCTAGAAAGTATTAGAACATTATCTACAGTGGGGTGAAGTGACACAATCACATGAAAAGCTGCAATCCTAAAAAAGGCAACTGAATGGAAGTTAAAAGAAGATTTTAGACTAACAGTTCACCCAATGCTATGTACCAATTTTGCATACTGACAGTCAGAAAATACCTTACAAAGACTGGCTTAGTCAAAAGATTTTCATAATGAAATGGAATACTCTACCAGATGATATTTGATAATTAATGCTCAGAAAGTTCCCTTTTGTAAAATCTTCTAATTTTTACAATATTACCTTCACGACCAGTATCACAGAAGACAGTGGATCACATGATCTAGGGAATTTGTCAGATGCAGTGTCACATTGTTGAGATGACAATGACAGGGAAAGACAATGACGACCACCTGAACAACTTGTGAATCATCCTGGATAGGCTGATAGACCGTGAGAATCAAGCAGAAAAAGAAAGTGAATTTTTTCAAAAAAAGACTTTTGTTATGGGTATTTATCTGATAAAATGAACTACATAATTCATCTGAGAAGGTCGAAACCATACAGAAGATGTGTCAGTCTTAGAAAATATCATGTTTTAGATTGAACTTAAGATTGATAAGATGCTAGCAGTCTGTTCCCATGGTATAGAGGGATGAAGCCCTGACTATGACCAGCTGGCTTATGTTTGACTAGCAGTGCCGGCACTGGAGGAACTGGGTGGGAGAGAATGAACATGAGTGGCTGATGCTGTCACATCCTGGGGAAGAGGGAAGATGCCAGGCCCACCATATTAGTTATAAATGTCAGTGGGGAGATGATCACTCATGGAAGAGGCTGGACAGCCTTGCACTATTACAATGATGAATACACTACTGAGTCTAGGAGGTAGATTTCTGTAGAAGTTCGGTTGCCTTTCTCTGACCAGACCACTATTGTGGAGTCCACAAACAACTTACAGTGAAGAGGACTAGGTTGAGGATGGGACTGCTATTGGACCAGTATCCAACCCATTCCTCCTATGTAGCTCTCCCCTTTTTAGGTAGTAAATGGGCTGATACTACCCCTTGGATGAGAATGAAGGAGCTGTAGAGCTTTCCCCCAATCCAGGGAAGGTTGTTTTTGCCTTGTAAATTCCTGTCAAGATTGTAACAGTTGTGCATCTACTAAAAGCAATATTAAAGCATCATTACAGTGTGATTCCATATGGAAATGGATGGGGGATTGTGAATAAGCCTTTGGGGCAACATCAGAAATGATCATGTTACATAAGTATTCATAGACTTTGACCCCACCACACATAACTTAGTAGCTTGTGATAATTTGACATATAAAACTGGTGCAATTCAGTTGCACATGTTCCTGGACAGTAAGGAGATGACCATGGCATTTGCTTTCAGGTCCTTCATAAAAGCTGAGCATACCAGTGTTCATACTGACGAGTCTTTAGTGGGTCTTGGAATTAAATACATTAAACATGTTTGCATTAAAAAAGTTAGATCAATTACATATCATCAACTACTGCCTTCAATTCCTTACCCAAATAAGCCATACTCTTGTTAAACAGGCTGCATTCATTAACATGTTATGCAGAAATGCAGTTTTGCTGAACTGCTGATTAATGTTCCTCAGTAATAGACTTACCCAGACCAAGGCAATCATCCTATATACTAACAGTCTCTGTGGCTATGCTGCCTATTATAGTAAGTTCTGTTTTATATAGCAGAAATGAGCACATGTGCTCTACCTGATGCCTTGAGTGTATAAAGCTAATATATGAAGCATATGCCACACAAATAGTACTGAAGCATGCTTTTCCATACACATTTGACTACATATCTTTTCTAAATTCATTAACTTGGACTTTAAATTGCTTTCTCAAAATGATCTCATTTGTGTAGGCACCATTTACCTTTTGCTATACTCTTATAATACAGAAACAAGCCCAGGCTTCTATACACTCTACTACTCCTTTTTTATCTCATCCTTCTAGAAGTCGTTGTTATTGCACTTTCTCCTTCATACTAAACCACAGATTTATACCTTGCCTACCTCAGATGACGCAGCATTAATAACAAAATTGACTGAATAGTGGGTATTTTAACACACTGTTAATGTACTCACAATATCAAAAATGGACAAAACCAAAATTTAGTCTTCCTTTTCTTTTGGATTCACATTTCTCCTTCTTTAAAAGTGACAGTTCAGAAAATGTTGGTGAAACAAAGTCATGTTTGTACCAAAAAATCAGAGTACATCACAGTATGCCTATGTTGACCTTTCTAGATGTGTTGAGATCAAACTCTTACTGGAAGATGAAGCTCACATTACCATCTGTACAACATACAGTGGATATAAAAAGTGTACACACCCCTGTTAAAATACCAGGTTTTTGTGATATAAAAACTTAGACCACAATAAATCATTTCAAAACTTTTCCCACCTTTAATGTGACCTATAACCTGTACAATTCAATTGAAAAACAAACAAATCTGTTAGGGGAAAATATAAAAAATAAAAAAAACATACAATAAGCTGGTTGCATAAGCCTGCACACCCTTAAACTAATACTTTGTTTACAGTTGAAGCACTTTTTAATTTAATTACAACATTCAGTCTTCTTGGGTACACACCTGCCATCAATTAAAAAGACTCTGATTAACCCCATATAAAGTTCAGCTGTCCTAGTAGGATTTTCCTGACATTTACTCAGTTGCCTGCTACAGCAAAAGCCATGGTTCACAGAGAGTTTACAAAGCATCAAAGGGATCTCATTGTTGAAGGGTATCAGTCAGGAGAAGGGTACAAAAACATTTCCACAGCATTGGATATACCATGGAAGGCAGTCATCAAAAAGTGGAAAAAATATGGGACAACAGTGACATTGCAAAGAACTGGACGTCTCTCCAAAACTGATGAAAGGACAAGACAAAACCTGGTCAGGGAGGACCTACAGCAACACTGAAGGAGCTGCAGGAATTTCTGGCAAGTACTGGTTGTGTACTACATGTGACAACAATCTCACGTATTCTCCATATGTCTGGACTATGGGGTAGGGTTGCAAGACAGAAGCCTTTTCTTACACAGAAAAACATCCAGGCCCAGCTAAAATTTGCAAAACAACACATCAAGTCTCCCAAAAGCATCTGGGAAAATGTGTTATGATCTGATGAGACCAAGGTTGAACTGTTTGGCTAAAATTCCAAAAGGTACGTTTGGCGCAAAAACAACACTTTGTATCACCAAAAGAACACCATCCCCACTGTGAAGCATGATGGTGGCAGTATCATGCTTTGGGGTTGCTTTTCTTCAGATGGAACTGGGACTTTAGTCAAGGTGGAGAGAATTATAAACAGTTCCAAATACCAGTCAAGTTTGGCCCAAAACCTTCAGGCATCTGCTAGAAAGTTGAAGATGAAGATGAATCTCACATTTCAATACAACAATAACCTCAAGCATACATCCAAATCAACAAAAGAATGGCCTCACCAGAAGAAAATTAAAGTTTTGGAATGGCCCAGCCAGAGCCCAGATATGAATCCAATAGAAAATCTGTAGGGTGACTTGAAGAGGGCTGTGCACAAGAGATGCCCTCGCAATCTAACAGATTTGGAGTGATTTGCAAGGAAGAGTGGGCAAATATTGCCAAGTCAAGATGTGCCATGCTGATAGACTCCTACTCAAGAAGACTGAATGCTGTAATTAAATCAAAAGGTGCTTCAACAAAGTATTAGTTTAAGGGTGTGCACACTTATGCAACCAGCTTATTATACATTTTTTATTTTTTATATTTTTCCCCTAGCAGATTTGTTTGTTTTTCAATTGAATTGTACAGGTTATAGGTCACATTAGAGGTGGGAAAACTTTTGAAATGATTTATTGTGGTCTCATTTTTTTTATATCACAAAAACCTGGCATTTTAACGGGGTGTGTACACTTTTTATATCCACTGTATATATCTCCACTAGCACCTTTAATCTTTAATGCATGATAGCTTTACCTCACTGTTGGACTCCCCAAAAATCTGAAACTACCAAAAATAATTTAATTTTGTTTGGTGACTTTAAGTCTGGTCCTACTGAAAATAATTTCATTTTTCATGGTGAATTAACCTTCAATTAGCTGGGTCCTTTACTAATAAACATACTCAGCTGTCCTCCTTGTTTGGCTTAACACAATTAATACTCATTCTAGGTCATCCTAAACATTACAGTAACATTGGTAAGTTTCGTCAAAAAAAAAACATTCTCGGCAAAGCTTTCCAAGAATGCTGCACCCTGATCAACACCTTAATTTCAGCTTTCCCAGTGTGAAAAAATAAACTGCGAGATAAGGGCCAGTAATTCTGCCTGTTTTAGTAAAATGCAGTTACTGGCTAGTCAGTACAATACCTGCATGCCAGCAAAGAAGAAACTAACAGAGCCTGAAAGAAAATTAACAAGAAAAGGTGAAGAGAAAACATTGGGAAGACTCTTGCAGCTGTTCAGCAAAAAGCAGGTCAGGCTCCAACTTTGGTACAAGAGATGCTCCCAGTAATTTAGAGGGAAAATAAGTCAGATATGCTCAGAGCTGAATAAAATAAATCAAACATTGAAGAAGTATATCAGTTCAAATAACAAAAGTCTGGAAAATGGAAGAAGCTTTAAACTGCTATTCAGATGAACTGATAAAACTGCAAAAATCAGAGGCTGATATGAAGAAAAAACTGGCTAAGTACAATACTGCTCAAGAAGAGCAGTTTCAAAAAATGGTAGCATTAGAGGATAGAGCACCTGAGGTTTTCTGCTGTAACAGAGAAGGAAGTAACTGTATTAATTTTATGAAAGCACAGATAAGTAACTGGACTAGCATTCCACAGCAGGATTTATTAATTGAAAGGGCACATCATGTGTATGCTCAAAACCTGGCCATGAGAAAGCAGCCAAGATCTGTATTAGTAAAGATACAATCATGCCAGCAGAAAGAGTTGATCCTGACAAAGCTGCAGCATAAGGGAAAGATGTTAACAATTGGAGACAGTAGAGTGTTTGTGGAAAATGATTATTCGTTTTACATCGGGAAGAAGGAAAGCAAATTTATGCCAGTGATCAGAGAATGTCAAGAAGCAGGTGTGAGATTCAAGCTGTAGTATTCAGCTATCTTCATAATATTTTTTTTCTGGAGGAACAGATCAAAATCATTTTTTGATGCATACCAGGCTAAGGGGGAAATACAAAAGTTTGTCCAACAAGGGATGAGAGCCATCAAACAGAAGGGGAGTCTGCTTCTCATTCTTCTGATGGTAAGACTCCTAGAGAGACATTGTCATTGAAAGATTTTCCAACATTCAAAAGGAAAATTCTTGAAAGATAAAAACAAGTGCAGGAGTTGACTAAAGCACTCGGGAGTACCTTGGACTTGAGGTTTGGGGTTGGGAGGTGGAGATGAATAGGAAGAAGATGAACAACTCTGAGATAAGTGACTATATTTGGTACTGTGAAGCATCAGTCACATTTTTTTGAAATATGACTTTACAAGAAAAAGTAGCTGAAAAAGGTTGGATTTTTGTTGACTGCATTAAACCTGTTCCCCCCACTTTATGCAGTTAATGTTCAGAAGGATGCTAAATTCAAAAAAAAAAAAAAGAAAGAAAAAGGGAAAAAGTAACTAAATAAAACAATTTTTCTTCTTGAAAGTATTTGTATAAATCATTTTATGATATAACATGCATGTTATATAATAAATAAAGTATTTTCAGTGACTGTTGTGTGATGATACTTAAGTAAACTTGTACTTTTTTCTTTTTTACGTTTAAGAAATGTAGGCATCCCAATTTAAAAAAGAGAAGAAAGGCTGGACAGAAGCATGTTTGAGTAAACAGGTTACAATCATGGGTTGTTGGGGTGGGCCATGGGGTGTAAAAGTGCACTGATTATAATATATGTAGAATTGAAACTGTTTCTTTTACTTTTGCATAGGTGAATGGATTAATGCATTTGGCTTAATGTAATGACATTTTGTGTGACTCTAAGTGGGTTTTAAAAAATGAGAGATCACAATGCAATAGTTTTCTTTAAGCAAATAAGTGTTTAATGCCAGTTAAGAAATCTAGAGCTGAGGACAGCTCTACATTTTGCTCATATATTTCTATGGGAACCAGCTGATCAAAGGTGAAGGCAATACATTGAGAAATGTGAATATTGTTTACTGAGAGAAATATAAAAGTAAGAGGTAAAAGGGCAAGCAGCTCAGTAAAAATAAAATTTGAAATTATTGGAAGTGAATAAGATATAGCAGCTTTTCTGATAACCAAATACTTTAATGTAACAGTATATAATTTAGTTTTATTTAAAAATAGTCAGTACACTTTTCCTTAAGGCTAAAATTAATGTTTTCTGAAAGCATACACGTTGTTTTTCACATGTGGGAAGGGAATAAAGATAAGACAAGAACATGCAACAATTAATGTATGTAGGACCATGTGCAGTAACATGCATCTTAGCATGGATAACCTTAATTTTAGGTTAATTAATGCCTGTTGGCGCAGCTGTCGATTTAGGGTAATTGTTCCTATCAGTAGAGTTAAACTTCATTATTTGAAAATGCACATGGTTTTGTGTGTTTGTTTTAAGTTAATAGTTTATGGAGACACTCTTGGAGTGTATTTTTTTTCTTTGTTTGGTTGTTTTTTGTCTGTTTGGTTTTGTTTGAGGGGGTTCATTAAATCAAAAAGTCTTGTAAAATGTGACATAGGTTGAAATGGAGATGACAAGAAACCGCTGTAGAAAGGATCAACCTTCCAAACATTAGTGGGTGCATGTAACACAAATGCTGGAAGTAGACATTTTAAAAAGTTGTCGTATATAATAGGTAGGAATAACAAATTCTTATCATAATGGCTATACTAAACATATTATTTTGGAATGTAAATGGCCTCACTGGTATGCACAAAAAGAGTTTGAATTATATTAAGAAATGCAGAGTACAAGATAGCAATGCTACAGGAAACACATTTGGAAAGAAATGAACATGTGAATTTGCTAAAGAAAGGATTTCAGGATGGATATTCATTGGAATAATCAGGGACAAAGAAAAAAGAGGAGTACTTATACTAATTGCTAGAGGCACTCCAACAGTTTTAGAACAGGAAAAAAAGTAACCACAGATTTGTAATAGCTGGCAACTAGGGAGGAAGATTACCCTGGTATGTATTTATATTTCACCTAAAACTGCTATCATGGAACTTAATAAACTTTTGGGAGAAATAATCACTTTCAGCAGGGAATATTACTTGTACATGGGGACTGGAACTTGATTTGATTTCCAACACTGAAGATGTATCTGGGGGACATAGAAATGAAAATATAACAAACTATAGTAAATTTATGAAGAAATTTATGAAAATATTTGGTATGATGGACATGAATTCAGTAATCAGAACTCTGAGAGAATGTACATATTATTCCCTAGGGTACAATAACTGGGCTAGACTAGACAGAAATTATATTTCACAGGAACCAAAACTGAAATAGGAAGCCAGCAAGACAGTCAACCACGATGGATGCACCAAATAAAATGCTCCAAATCCAGACACAGTGATACTAGTAAGCTGACAGGATCAAATTTATTTTAAGCTCAACAACACAAATAACCTTTTCGTCAGTGTTCCACACCAACTTCATCAGAAAAACAACAAACCATTTCTACATGCACCTCATTAAATAGCTAATTAAAACACCTGACTATTTAGCAATTACGCTGGTACATTCCAAAACAAGCTCACAGCCCTTCACTAGAGACTCAACTTACTAAACTACCTATTAAAAAGTATCATATTTATAAAAGCCGTACTGAAATTAAATAAAACAAGTCATAGCAGCTATATTAAAAAAATAAATCTGTTAAAAAAATACAATTAATCACCTATCCAGACTTCTTAATTTTAAAAAGCAAGAAATGGATAACATTCCATTTAAGCCTGGATAATGATACGCTTCCAGTTTTAACTGCCAGATTAATTCCTTTTGTTCTAGCAATAACGTGTCTGGACCCCCCCTGTTGGAAGGAACCACCTGATCAATAACCAAAAAGGTAAATTCATGACCAGGATGCTCCTTGACATGCCTTGCAAGGGCATTCTCCATCTTCTCTTTTTTAATGGCATATAGGTGTTCATAGAGCAGTTTTTCCTATATAGAACACAGGGAATGAAGAGCATCTAGCCAAATATACCACATGAGGGCTGGCACAATTAAATATACCCCTGATGGGGTATTTAATTTCACCAATACTGAAGAAGGTCCCTGCTTTAATAAACCTACAGTATTTACACATATTACATTTTTACATCCCCTTGACTGGGGTTTGGTTCGATTTCATCAGTAGGATACCTTACAGATTCAATCCCCCCCTGAACACCACCTTAGGCGTGTTCTCAAACTGTGTGTTACCTTGCATTTCTAAATGTAAAATATTCCAATTTTTCCTAATAATGGAGGAAATATCCCATGCGTCAACATTAAAAGTTGTGATGAAACTGCAAAGGTAATTCGCATGAGTTTGCACTTGAGGTGGCTCGGGATTCTGGAGTGCTACACTATTACCCAAAATTGGTGTGTAGAACCCATTCTCCCTCTTACCACTAACTTCCCTGACCACTTCTGAAATCAGATGTTTCGGGTATCCGCTATTCAGAAAGAGGCCCCGAATGAACTCACATTCTTCGAGGAAGTCGCTGAACTTAGACACCATCTTCGCCACCCTAACCAACTGCCCCTTTACTATAGACCTCTTCTGGTGAAAGGGGTGGCTGCTCTCAAAGTGTAAATAACTGTTAGAAAAGGTTGCTTTATGATAGATGTTAGCAATGAAACAACCTGAGGAGATGTCCTTCAGTAACTCCACATCTAAGTAAGAGATATTCTCCTTAGAAAATGAAATGTAAATTTCAAAAAATTTGTGGAGGCATTAAACCCATCCAGTAGTGTCTCAGCCACTTCCCTCTCCCCTTGTAGCATGATAAAAATGTCATCCAAAAATCTAGTGTAAAGAAGTGTTTTTTTCCGGGACAATGGGATTGGTAAAAACAAACTCCCTCTCCCAGTATGTCATCACCAAATTGGCAACACTGGCCCCACAGGGTGACCCCATTGGGACCCCTATTAATTGGTGGAACCAGCCGTGGTTGAAGGAGAAACAATTGCAGGTCAAAATGATGTCTAATAACTCCCTCACCATCAAGATGTCCTCGGCAGGTGCCTGTTTAATGGTCATGATGGCTTCGATCCATTCTAACGCTATGGAATGAGGGATGGAAGAGTATAAATCTATGACATCAATTGTCAAAAAATTGCTCTCCCCTATAAAGGGGATGCAGTTGACCCTCTCGAGAAATGACCAGGAATCTTTGGAAATGTGGGACTCGTTGGACACATACTTTTTCAAAATCGTGTCAACCACTTTCGCCCCAGCATAAGTCACACTGCCCCTGGCTCTCACAAGTTGGTGCATGGGGGGATCATGCACACTCTTGTGGATCTTCGGATTACCAAACAGGACAGGTATCCTGGGGTTAGGTGTAATAACTCCATTGATAAACATGTCATTAAAATAAGAACAGATCCTGGTCACACTCTGATTCAACTCATTTTTTGAAACCTCCTTGTAGGTTTTAGATGCCAAAATATTTTCCATTCTCCTGATGTAATCAACCTCTTCCATAACTACCAATCCTCCCCCCTTATCAGGCTGCATAACCCTCACGGATGAGTTGGTTAACAATTCTAACAAGCGTTTCTCATCTTTACTGATGTTAAAATTGACAGTACATTTACATTTCAATAAGTGATGTAGGTCCAAGTCACACAAATGATCAAAAAGACATAAAGAGTGGTGTAAAGGAGGGTTGAATGTACTGGGAACCTGAAAATCTTTCGATGTCATGGCCTGTTTGCCAAAAATAAGCTGAAAATTAAGCTTTCTAATAAAAAGCTTGAAATCGATCAAAGTATTGGCCACATCTGCTCTCCTACTGGGTACAAATGTCAAACCCTTTGCCAGAAGATCCAATAAGGATGGGGTAAAAACAAACTCTGAATAGTTGTAAATTTTAAAGTCCTTCCCAGTGTTGGTAACAATCTGGCATGGGCCTGTAGCTGGAAATATTGTAGAAAAAGCAGGTAAGCCTAATTCCTCCTCCTGGTCCTGTATCTCTACCTCCTCCCCCGAGATGGTTGATGGGTTGAGGCATTCTCCTGAAAAATTTGGTCCTCGACTTCTGGTGCTGGTTCGATGGGTTGATTCCTAGAAGACGATCGGTCACTATGTCGGGTCTGATTCTGTTGTATTGCACAACCAGGGGCATCCACCTCATTCCCAAATGGCGACCTATTGGTCCTAGGGGCGGCAATGCCTAACAAAGGACCAATGGACCCAGCCGTGGAGGCTAAAAAATTGCCTTGGGATCTCGGTGGTTTGGGGTAGGCCAACCCCTCCCTGTAAGCTTTCAAGTCCCTCTGGAGTTTCCTGATTTTATTAGATTTAATTTTGTGTAATTACTGATCGATGCTGGTGAAAATGTGATCGTAATCGAACCTATATCTGATAAAATTGGAATCATGTCTTACAGCTTCATCAAGAATAGTGAGCTCCCCAGACAATGTACTGATGGCCTCTTTATAATGCTTGCAAATCAAATTCAGTAGTTCAAACCTTGCCTATCAAACAACGAAAGTAAATCTTTATGGAATGCAGATCCTTCCTCTAAGCCTGTTGGATACTGCCAGGATCAGAGTCCTTTAGGAACCACTTTAGACCGCTGGCACTCCTCAAAGTAAGCTACTTCCAATTGTAGCTTTCTCAGCTTAATTAGTTTATAGTCAAACATATTTAATTTGTGCACTAGATCTTCATCCCCTAGGGAGCCTCGGTTACTATGATGCCCTTCAAATCCTTCGTTAAACAAAAAAGGCTGGTTTAACCAAGTATTTAAGTTAGATTGTAACTGGCCTTGCAGTGAACCACCCGTCCCCATTTTTTCTATTGTACTGACTGCATCTGATCTGCCGATATCCAAATGCGGCGAAACAGCATGAAGTCTACAGTCAATCCCTGTAGATCTATTCTGCATATTTCACAGGAACATGTGCATTAATAGAAAGCTTAAACACACATCCAATAACTATTTCAGATCATGTGCTACTAACAGATAAGATATAAATGCAGGGTAATGAAGTCAAAATGAGACACTGTTACTTCCCCATCTATCTGTTAAAAAGAGAGAGGAACAGATAGATGAAACTATTCTAAAATTATTAGGGAAGATAGAAATTTCATCATAAGTTATAGCTAGTGAGTTGGATAAAATGAATGTAGAGTTTACAAATAGGGTAGAAATAAAAGAAAAAGAGATATGATTAAGAAGTAGCAGAATTATTTAGAGAGGCTGACAAAGATTAAAGTATTTCAGAATAAGGGGAATATCACAGAACAAGAAGAGGCACAACTGCAGAGTGTTAAAGAAAATTGCTTTTAACCAACTGTTTTTGATAATACCTTCAAAGCACAAAAACTTTTAGTATAATGACTTAAGCAAGAGAAAGTGGAAAGGATTGTTGCCAAATGTAGGGAGCCCATAACAAGAAAAATAACCAGAGATCCTGTTGAAGTATTAGAGATATTTCACACATTTTATGAAAATTTATATAAAACAGAGGAATGTGTAAATCAAGAAAGAAAACAAATGAAAATATTTATGGTAGTCTTAAGTATACCACGGTAAGAAGTAGCTAAAGCTCAACAATTAACAGTTAAGATTGGAGGAGATGAGATACAAACTGCTACGTAATCAATTTGCAGGAAAGTCTCCATGAACAGAAGATATTCCTGTGGAAGTTTGGAAGCTAGGAAGGAAGAAAGTGATAAATATCTGAAAGGTTTTGTTTTAGAGTAGTTAAAAGAAATAAAAGCACCAACATCCTGGAAGAAAGTTGTGGTGGCTATAATACCTCAAGACAGTAATTATCCATCAGACCCTGCTTCATATAGGTCCATTTCAATTTTAAACCATGATTATAAAGTGTTTATGTCTATAATAGCTGAAAGAAGGCAAAAGTGTTGCTAAAATTAAGAGATATGGAGGGGAAGCAGACATTTGACAACATTGATGATCCAGAGGGAAGCAGAATCTAAGAAAATACCACTGTTGGTAGTTTGACAGAGAAAACTGGGATTTTATGAGGAGGGCAATGGAAGCATTTGCATTCCTTAATACAATAATAAGGTTAATTAGGGCAATGTATGAGGGACTGGAGGCAAAAATTAAAGTGGAAGGATTCCTATCTGATAAGTTGTGCCTGAACAGAGGAGCCAGGTAGGGGTGTCCTCTTTCCCCTATGTTATTTGTGGTATATTTAGACCCATTGGCAAAGAAAGAAAAGGACTCAGACATTCAAGGATATACATGATGTGTTAATCAAGAAATGTTGGCTTTATTTGCAGACTATATTTTGTATCGAATAAAACCAGAAAAGACCATCTCCATGTTGTGAAACATTCTGAGATAATTTCAAGTTTTTCCAAGATATAAAATTAATGGAGGCAAAATAAAAGCTATAGCTATAAACCATGTACGTACACATGAATTGGATCAGCAATGCCCATATTTATGGAGACACAATAAAATGAAATATTTAGTATTGTGTGTTAAAGAGGATTCTGTTATGGCAGCTAAGGATTCGTGGGAGGAGACTAAACAAAAGATAACACAAAAACTAACAAACTAGAAATTTGCATTTATGGATATGAATAGCAAGATACAAGTAGTGAAAATGTTTTTAGTCCCTTTAGTTTTTATATACAGGTCAAGCATATTTTTATCAACCAGAGGAAATGCTGTGGACAGTACTTAATAAAAATTGAAGGATTTTATCTGGGAGGAGAAGAGGGCAAGATTCAAGTGGGATAAGTTGATTGTTCCAATAGAACAAGGTAGTTTAGGATCATCAGATTTGAAGGGATATTTTAGACTTACACAGTTAAGGCTCAAATCCACAACACAAAAAACCACTATAATTTAAAGTGGAAATGGATGATGCTAAAAGCAGTGGAAATCAATAAATAAGGAGAGAGTGAGATTTTTATGCAGATCCTTAAGTTAAGGGAAGTAACAACCACACAGAATATTATATTCATAAAGTAGAGCAGAAAGTATTCTAAGAACTAAACCAACATGAGAATGAAGAAAGGAGATTCTGCCGACAGGGATGACTGTAATTAGGTGTACAGAGAATAGGCAAGATGGGGCTGGAAGTTACTGGAGGAAACTGACAAAAGAAAGTACAGTTGTGTACACTTACCATAAATGTAGATGTTCGAGTGTATTCACTGTTGCAGTCATCACATTTGGGTTATCTGCCTGCAGGTAACCCTCAGCTGGCCTGAATACCAGAGTCTTTGGATTTCTTCATCGGATGCTGTCGCTTCTTCCATGACATCAGGTTGTCAGGGGTATAAAACATGCAGCCAACTCCATTACATCAGTTTTTCTTGCCCCAGATGTCAGGTGCCCCCACAATAGGAAGCAGTTATATGGTATGGAACACCCCCATCAAAAAGCAAATACACATGATAGAATATATGCCAAACAAGAAGGAAAGGTAAATGTCAAGAGAAGTCAGGGGGCTGGAGGGAGGATAACCAGGACTGCAACAGTGAATACACCCGAACATCTACATTTATGGTAAGTGTACACAACTGTACTATGTTCTTCGTGTTTCACTGCTGCAGTCGTCACATATGGGTTGATTCCCAAAGCTAAGGAAGGGTGGAGGTAGTTAAAGAGCATTAGGGCTAGCAATCAGGCCCTGTAAGACTGCTGTGGCAAATCCATCTCTGGATTTAGAAAAGATAGGCAGGTGGTAATGCTTGGTAAAAGTATGTACAGAGCTCCAGGTAGCAGCTGGATGTCCATAGTAGGGACTCCTCTGAGAAATGCCATAGAAGTAGATGCAGCCCTGGTGGAATGTGATCTTATCCCCTGTGGGGTAGGTTTTCCATGGTGCTTGTAGCAGAAATGGATGCAACGGGCTATCCATTTGGAAATGGTTTGCTTTGAAATGGCCTTTCCCTTTGCCCCTGCAGCAAAACTAACTAGCAACTGGTCATATTTTCTGAGAGGCTTAGTACTGTCCAAATAGAATCTAAGCTGTCTGTGCACGTCCAGAGAATGCAGTATCCTTTCCCCTTTATTTTGAGGATTAGGGAAAAAAGTAGGCAAATGAATGGACTGGTTTAGAGCCACACTAGACACCACCTTGGGCATAAAGGATGGATTAGTCCTGAGGGAAACCCTGTTTGCATGGAAGATAATGAAGGGTTCCACTGCCATGAGGGCCTGCAGTTCAGACACTCTTCTTGCTGAAGTGATGGCCAGAAGTAAGGCTGTTTTTCAAGAAAGGAATTTCAACTCTGCTGTAGTAGCTGGTTCAAAGGGGGGGGTGAGTTTTTCCAATACAAAGTTAAGGTCCCAGGCTGGAGTGGGAGCTCTCCAGGGGGTCTTAAATTTTTGGTCCCTCTAAGGAATTGTTTTAACAGGGGATGAGAGAAGAGGGGTGGCTCAGTATTATAATGTGCTGACATGGCAGAGGCATGAATGCTGATTGAAGAGAAAGATAGGCCCTCGTGGAGCATTTCTGTTAAATAATCTAGAATATGAGGTAAGCTGGACACCGTTGTGCCCATCCCCTGAGCCTGGCTCCAGGAACAGTTTCTTTTCTACTTTTCTGAATAGGATTTTCTAGTACTAGGCCTTCTTGCCTCAAGAATGACATCCAGCACCTGCTTACTGAGGGTTGGTAGAGGTGAGCTTAGGGAATTAGCCAGGCTGCAAGGTTCAGGGTTTGAAGCTGAGGGTGCAGAATCTGGCCCACCTGATGGGTCAGCATGGAAGGGGTCTGAGGCAGGTGCCATGTTTATGGCAGTGTCAGACTGTGCAAAAGGGGGTACCAGTGCTGGCATGGCCAGTCTGGTGCAATCAGTATTGTCCTTGGCTTGTCCTGTTTGATCTTTAGTAGAACCTTCGAAAGGAGAGGCAGAGGGGGAAAGGCATAAACTGAGAGGCTTTCCCCAGTAAAGAACAGGGCATCCACTTTCCAAGCTTGAGTGTCAGGAGTTCTGGTGCAGAATTTGTTCAATTAGTAGTTCTGAGGGGAGGCAAACAGGTCTGTCTCTGGTGTCCCCCATTTGTTCCTCAAGAACTTCAATATTTTGGGTTCCAGTTTCCATTCATGTGGGTCCATGAGATTTCTGCTTAAGTCATCTGCCAGTGACTTTAGTTTGTCTGGCAGGAATTGAGCTTGTAGATGCACTTGGCAGATCAAGGCTGTGTTCCATAGAGCCATGGCTGGTCTGCAGAGTGGGTAGGAATGGGTTCCCCCCTGCTTGTTTATGTACCACATAACTGTGTTGTTGCCTGTCTTTACCAATAATTGTCCTGGAGTAATAAGGTCTTTGAAGGCTGTCAGAGCATTCTGTACAGCTAACATTTCTTTTTGATTGATATGCAGGTGCATCTGTTTTGGGTTCCATTTACCCTGAATGCACTGCCCTGCCATGTGAGCTCCCCATGCATAGTCTGATGCATCTGTTGTTACAGTTTGGGTGGCAGGGGGTAGAGTGAAAGGGAGTCCCTTGTTGTGGTAGCAGGCCTTTGCCCACCAAAGGAACTCTGCCCTTAAACAAGTAATGATAAGAATCATTGTTTCCAGGTCTTGAGAATGTTGACACCATAGACTTTTTAGATACCATTGAAGTTTCCTCATATGCAGTCTTGCATATGGAATTGACAGAATGCAAGAGGCCATGAACCCCAGGGCTTGCAGGATTTTCCTTGCAGATAGCTGGGTTTTTGTGGCCAATAGTTTGAAGTAGGTTGTCAAATAAACTTGTTTCTCTGGAGTGAGGAATGCCATCTGGGAAGTTTTGTTCAAGCTTGCTCCCAGGAATACAATCTGTTGGCATAATAATAGGTGTGATTTCTTCTCATTGCTGGTGTACCCCAGTGAGGTTAAAAGTCTCTTTACAAATGCCAAATGTTATAATAGCAAGTCCTGACTCTCTGCCTGAATCAGGCAATCATCCAAGTATGGGTAAATCTGAATATTTCTCTGCCTGCAAAATGCAATGGCTGGTGCTAGGCACTTTGTGAATATCCTGGGTACAGTAGATAAGCCAAAGGGAAGTACAGAGAACTGATAGTGCATGGAGCCTGCCCTCAAACATAGGTATTTTCTGCAGGATTCACTTATTGGGATGTGCAGGTAAGCTTCTTTTAAGTCTAGGGTTGCCAGCCAGGCATCCTTGGCTGGCACAGGAATAAGCTGTTGAAGATTTAGCATTTTGAATTTTGTAACCACTAGAAATGTGTTGAGAATAGAGAGGTCCAGGATAGGACGCCAGGAGTTTTCTTTTCTGGGAACCAGGAACAGTCTTGAATAAAAACCTTGTCCCCTTTGTTCTGTTGGGACAGGTTGAATAGCCCTGATACTGAGGAGAGAGAGGACTTGTTTTGGGGCCTCTGCCCACTGATTTGGGGGGAGATCTGGCCATCCACTTGGGGTTGGGAGAGACTGGAAGTGGAATCTGTATCCTAGGGAAACTATGTTTAAAACCCATTTGTCTTGGGTAATGAGTTCCCAGTTTTTTGCATGCAGGGTGAGCTTTCCTCCTAAGGGAGCAAGTAGTTGAGCAAGGCTTGGAAGAGGTAAGGATAAGTCATCGTGCCATTTTTCCATAGGGGTGGTTTACTACTTCCTGCTTTGGAAGTCAGAACCCCCCACAGCTAAGATCTGTGCATAGCTTGAGACTGAAGTCTTGGTGGTCTGCTGCTCCTAGGTTTGGACTGAGAAGGCCTGGAAGGGACTGGAAAGGACCAGTTCTTTGAAGGCCAATGCCTACTGAATCTAGGTGGCTGTACTTGTAAGAAATCTTTAACAGTTTGCATAGATTTAGCTTTTCCTCCATCCTTTTAAAGACTTCTTCTGCTTTGTTGCCAAAAAGGTGCTCTTGGTTTAAGGGTGCATCCAGTAATTTAGCTTTAACATGATCTGGCAAATTTTGTTCCTTAAGCCAAGCATGCCTTCTAAGTACAGACCCAGTAACACCAGCCCTGCAAGATGCTTCTAAAGCATCAAAACCACATTGCAAAGTGTGTTTACCAACTTGGTCAGCAGAATGCATTAACTCTTGTAAATTTTTGTGTTCAGCACAATCAGGAATCAATGTCATTTTCTGTTTAAGTAGTCCCATAATATGTTGCTGATACTTTAACATATGAAACTGGCAATTTAAAGCCCTAATGGCCAAAGTAGCAGAAGTGTATACCTTCTTACCCCATCTTCTAAAGATCCAGAGTCCCTATGAGAAGGGGTAGGATTTTTGGCAGTAATAGCCTTAATGCCTTTTGGTACTTGGGAAATGGTCTCTGGATCTGCAGTAGGATTCTTGAAGAGGAATTTGTGAGAGTCAGGTACTCTGTAGTACCTGTCAGGTTTCCTGGGAGCTGGAGGCAGAGTGTCTGGGGTAAGGCTGGATTCCAAGAAAACATCATCTACAATCCCCAGAACAGGAGGGATAGCTAGAGGCCTGTGTTGAGGCAGGTTTAAAAATTCCCTAATTCTCTTTTTGGACTGAAAATAGTCCTGGCTTTCCCAGTGGAAATGCTCCCTAAGGGTATGCAAGGTTTCACCAAAAGAAAAATCTTCTGGAGGGGAAGCAGAGGGAATGGAATCCTCTGCATCAGAATCCTCATAAGTAGACAAGGGTAAATTTTGGTAGTCAGAAGGAACAGAGATATCAGATTCTTGATCAGAAGAGTCAGAGAGAAAATCATTTCTAGGTCTCCTAGAAGGGGAGGGCTGTCTTCCCCTAATTAATGAATAAGGTCTTCAGCCATTCTAATCATTTGTTTTTGAGGCATATGGGCCTGACAATGCACTTTAGTCGTCGGATATCTAGGCCTAGTGCGAACTTTAGGCCTGAGGAATTCAGTATTCTTAGCTTGAAACGAAGTTGTCAGTTTAATATGAAAATCGGTAGGCCTGAATGTCCCTCAGAATGATCCTCAGAAGCCGGTGCCTGCACAGCGGCTCCAGACCCATCCATAGTAGAGACATCCACAGGTTCCATAGTCGAAGAAGCATCTCGCGGCATACTGGACTCTGAATGGGTCTCAGTAGAGACCTGCAAATCTGTAGTAGTGGGTATCAGAGGCTGCGAAAGTGCCTCACTGAGTACCAGCGGACTGGTGACTAGCTTAACAGAAGTATTGTCGGCAGTTTTGGACCAATGCAGTCTGTCTCTGTCTTTAGCCTTACATTTTTTTAGAAGATCGGCAGTCGGATGGCTTAACAAAGCCATTTCGGAGTACGGAGATCGAGAACGAAAGAATTTAGCTACAAAAATAGCCCAACGACTAATAGTTCGGGCGTTGAACAAGGCACAAAACCGACAGCGAGGGACATCGTGGTCAGATGACGCAGTAAGAATGAAAATCTCTATGAGGTATTTGCCTTCCACAGGCAAGACAATTGTTAATTTTTTTTACATCGATTAAAGCAAGAAAAAAGGATCCCCAACGGGGTACTTATCTTTTTGAAGACTTCAGGTCTGAAACTCGAAAACGAAAATTTCAGGAGTCGGCCGACTGGCACTGGCGAAGTTTCTGCTTCGGGCACCGCATGGCAAGAAAGACTGATGTAATGGCATCGGCTGCATGTTTTATACCCCTGACAACCTGACATCATGGAAGAAACAACAGCATCCGACGCAAAAATCCAAAGACTCTGGTATTCAGGCCGGCTGAGGGCTACCTGCAGGCAGATAACCCAAATGTGATGACTGCAACAGTGAAACACAAAGAACATCTAAGGTATTGACAGCAAATATATAGAGAGGGAAAGCTAATAGAATGGGAAGAGACTAAGATAACATTTGGACTACAGATTAGAGACTGCCTTTTTTGTCAGAAATTGATATCAAAGTATAGACAAAAAAGAAAGGAATCAGGAATTCTAAGTGAAAGACCTGCTCTGCTAGAGTTTTTAGTTGAACTAGAACAGAAGCTGCTGTTAAAAAAAGGATAATTAGTAGGACATATAAAATATTACATGATAACTATAAGGAAGCAATGATTTAGAATAGATTGGGAACAGAAATTGGGTAAGCAATTCACAAGAAACAATGGAAGGACATATGTATGGCTCCCAAATATACAACAAAATCTAGAATATTTAGGATTTTTGCTTGGAAGTGTTTGCATTGGTATTTTTATAACCTAAGCAAACTCCAAAGAAAATTTCTCTCAGGAAGATGACAAATGTTTTAGGTGTGATGGAGAAGAAAGAGGTAACTAGGACCATATGTTTTGGGAGTATAATAAGTTGACAGATTTTAAAAATTCCTTATAGAGTATTCTGTTAGAAATATTGGGAGAGCAAATGGGTGTAACTACAGAATTTTTTTTTGAGCTGGGATACAAGATTTGAATTGCCTAGACAAACTAAGGCCTTGTTAAATGTATTTCTGGTGGCTGCCAAAATGCAATTAATCAAAGTCTAAACCAACAACATTTGAAGTAGTGAATATTGTAACAAAGATAAAAGAACTGGAAGTGGGATCTTTAGGAAAGGGTAGCAGCAAATTTCATAGAAAAAAATAGAAATTTTGAGAACAATACATGCAGAATAATGTTTTAGAGGAGGAGTGAGGTTTAAGGGAAGACAGAAATTGAGCAATTTATGTAATGTTCAATTGATGATAACTGTATATAAGAATGTATGTGATGTATAATGTCTCTAACTGTGAGTATGTTAGCATGTTTTGTTTTCTTGTATATAAATGTATATTTGCCTATCTCTTAATTGATAATTCAATAAATGTGCTAACAACAAAAGCATTCTTGACAAATGCATTTTGTTAGCTATATTGCTAAACTCTGCTAATAACTATTCCCTATCTACTCCAGTTGTTCTCTGAAACACAAAAACTCCACCACTTCTTGAGAGAAAGGTAACTTAACTTAGGTCTCTACTTTCCAGAATAAGTCGGGCTTGTGTCAACACAAATAATGACAATACTGCATTCACTTTTATACCATCCTTCTCATCCAAAATCATGTCTTCCCATTACAGCAATGACACTTTAGGGTAACTGATGTCATTGGCATAGCAAATCTCTAAACATTTACTGTTTGCCTGTGACATAGCCTGATATCTTTAGAAGGCAACTAGTCTGCACTCTAATCACCAACACTACTTCAGTTTAAAACATAATGCAGTTAAATTGTGGGAATTTACTTATCATGAAATTAAACAAATTTTCCACAGAAAATCCAAATCATACCATACAGAAGCTCAATGACTACTAAGCAAGTGGTAGCCACACTGTCTGAAACCCATTTTCTCCATAAAATCTAAGCCATTCTCCCTGGAGGCGTGCACCAATATATTAAAAAGACCACTTTACTGTATCTTTTTCTCACATTCTTCCGAATCACAAACTCATTCCTACACCCAAAGCCCAGTGATAATGACCCTATGCAAATCTACTCAAATTCTGGTTTAGATCCATATCATCCAATAACTTCCACAAACATCAATTGAATTTCAAGGAACTGCTCTTCATGATAAAGTTAATAGTCTTTCAGAAAGTCTTTTCTTTTTATCCCAAAATCTTTCACCTAGAACTACCCCGGGCACCATTTTTAAATCACTATTGCAGCTGTCTGCTCCCTCACGTCATATACATGAACAATAGTAAATCCACTCAAAACCTTCACTGATCATGATCAATCCCTGATAGTTCCAGTGGTGGGAACCTTTAAAAACTTTAACCATGGGCAGGACTTCAATTAGACACAACCTGCAAAGATGTTCAGTATAGTAAATCCACTCAAAACCTTCTCTGAATGCAATCGATCCCTGATAGTTCCAGCAGTGGCAACCTTCAAAAACTTTTACCATGGGTAGAACTTCAGTTAGAGACAGAACCTGCAAAGAAGTCCAATGTAGGTTGAAGCAAAAATTAGATTTATCCGTACACTTGTAAAGGATCACTAGAACTGCAATGTACCCCACCAGGGTTGACAGCTGCTTCCTCTCTTTCTTTCCTCCCCTTTAGTCCTTCCTGTTTTCATCATATATTAATAATACAGTAGCTGCAACTAAGCTGCTAAATCTGTAAAAGTATGGCCATTACCCTAAACCCAACATCGTCCCATACAGTTAGAGTGGCAGTGCTATACTAAGCTACACTATGAAATTGGCTGTATCTCACCGAATGCTAACAGTTGCAGTTTGAATAAAAGGCTAAACATAGATCTAGGGCAAAACTAAACTGGTAACCTGCCTTTTTGAATTGATTGTTGATAATGTTTTTGGCCTCTGTATGCTACAGCAGCTGAGGTTCGCAGTTTAAGTGCAATTGGTCACAAGTCCCTGACTGGCTTAGAAATCCTATCCCCTCACTCCAGTCAATCTGTAATATCTAAACATAGTTGTCAACTACCCCAGGTGCCATTTTTAAATCACTATTGCAGCTGTCTGGTCCCTCATGTTGTGTACATGAACAGTGAGTGAAATCCTATTGTAAACTCTTGTAAGTTGTTGTGAGTATATGGAAAGGACTTTAATAGGAATGCTTCTTTGAATATAATTATGCAATATTTTTCTGTTGAACTGCAATCTGGTGTGGTTGTTTAATGTCTTACTTCTTTCTAGTGTTATCACTCCTGTATAAGTTGCATGTAACTAACTTTTGAGACTCAGGACATAGACACAAGACATAGCTGAATACATCAATGGGCATATCAATGCTGTTATTAATGAAGATGCAATGTTTTAAAACATCTGTAAGGTCTTATTTCATATTCAAACTGTTAGAAGTACCTGCAATAGTGCTAGCATTCTGTGAATACACCCGGAACATATGTAGCAGCTATTACTGTAAATTGTGAATGCTCAACTATTTAAATTGAAGGCTTAATCTGTTTAAAAGTTATTTCATCAGTTCTAGACATCCTGGCAACATAAATTGTTTAAAAATGGCTATGACCAATGGTGACGACGTATGCTGCTTTAGCAAGCCCTAGAGCATAGGACTGCATTATTCTACAAATGTCTATAGTGAATGCTGTACTGTATTAATGCTGCCAGATTGTTTGGAAAGCAAGTATAGTAAGTTGATTATTCATTACATAATATATCTTAAATATCATTCTTTCCAGCTGGCAACACACTAACTTGCATTGTCTTTATTCTCTCCAGAAAGCAAATCCACTCAAAACCCTCTCTAAATGTGATCAAGCCATGATAGTTCCAGCAGTGGCAACCTTCAAAAATATTTACCATGGGTAGGACTTCAATTAAAGACAGAACCTGCAAAGAAGTTCAGTGTAGGTTGAAGCAGAAATTAGATTTATCCGTAAACTTGTAAAGGTTGGCGGCTGCTTCCTATCTTTCTTTCATCCGCTTTAGTCCTTCCTGTTTTCACCATGTATTAGTAATACAGTAGCTGCAAATAAGCTGCTAAATCTGTAGAAGTATGGCCATTACCCTAAACCCAATATTGTCACATACAATTAGAGTGGCAGTGGTATACTAAGCTATACTATGAAATTGGCTGTATCTCACCAAATGCTAACAATTGCAGTTTGAATATAAGGCTAATTATAGATCTGGGGCAAAACTAAACTGGTAACCTACCTTTTTGAATGGATTGCTGATAACATTTTTGGCCGCTGTATGCTACAGCAGCTGAGGGTCAACCCACTTTGCTCTGGCTCACTCCGCTCCCCTACCCTACTCCCATTCCCACCCATCCCCACATCAAATATATGCTTATAGACCCCTGCCCTAATTACTTCTTGACAAATCATAATCCTCTGACATCATCAAGCATACACCTTATAACTCTACCTAATACAAAAAACATTACCTAAACCATAGCCACACTGCACTAATCCTATACATCACCACACCTTTCAGTCTCTCAAAATATACACAATCTACTTTTTTCTTCTTTCATAGTTATCTATCAAAAACTTTACTAGATTCCACATCTAAATATGAAAACGTGCCTCTTCATATTCCTACCTGTAATCCTAATACTGCTAACACATATCACTTCTCTCAAATACTCAAAACCCAACTACCCTAAAGTCACCTAGTCTTCTAACTTACTTTGATAAGCATTCCAAAAACTTTTCAAAACTATCACCTAGCCAAATTGAACAAAACTGTCTTCATTTTTCCAAGTGAAAATTTCTATCTTCCCTGCAGAATTCATCCCAACTATCATACCTTACACCTCAGCAAAACTCTCACATTCACCAAACAATACTCTAGTTATTCCCATAACCTCACTCAATATGGTGATAGCCATCCCAACCCTGGCCTGCCTCAGTGTTTCTCATATCCTCACTCTCCTTCTTCAAAAAATCTGTTACTAGTCACCTTAAACATGCGTAGCATAGGCATCAAAAATAACTGAATTTCATTCCTGGCTCCCACAATATTCCCCTGACATATTAGCTGTTACTGAAACCTGATTAAAACTGCACAAAGAAAATGAAATACTGCCACCAGGATTTAACATACTGACAGCTGATAGAATCAATAAAAAGCTGGAGGAATAGCCTTAATCTATACTAGTACCTATACAATAATACCTCTTTCCAAACCAATCCCAACATTTAACAATGCAGAACTTCTCATTGCATCATTAAAGATAAATAAAACCAAACAGCTTTGTAAAGCAGTAGTTTACAACCCCCCAGGACAAAACATTTCCATACTTGAAGAAATTATCTCATGAATATCCAAAACATCTCCAGTGAAACAGTAATCATGGAGGGTGTCAACATCAGTTGGCAAAACCTACCTACTGACTCAGCAGCAAACAGTCTCAACTGCTATGGCTACATAAAACTCATTACCATCCCCACTAGAATACAAAATAGCAGTAACGTTGGTTCTACCCTAGACTGGATCTTGGTCTCTGACCCTCACAAATACTCAAATTCCAATAAACTTCCTAATTGCTTAAGTGACCACCTTCCTGCATGCACTTATAGAGCCATCCTTCAAAAGCCAAAAACCTGCACTTACAAAACATCCAGAAACCTAAAAAACTTTAAGTCAAGACCTCTTCAGTACTACACTAAAATCATTCAACTGGTCCATACTAAATATTTTACCCCTAGATAATGCTGTCAGTTATTTCAATGAACTATTAACAAATACTCTTAACAATTTAGCCCCTCTCAGAACAAAAAGAACAAACGTAAGCCATGTACCCTGCTTAACCAATACCATTAAACAAATACTTCTAATCAGAGACAAAACCTGGAAAGACTGGCAAAAGAATAAGAATGAGACTAACTTTCACATCTATAGACAACTACTAAATAAAGCAAAAACTAAATCAGTTAATGTTGATAAAAAAAATATTTTAAACAACAACTAGCCAATCACAAAACCAATAAAAAAATTTCTAGAAAATTATCTCATCCCTTCTTATCCCTGGGTCCACTCAAAATCCATCACCAACCACAGACAATACACCAATTGAAATCATCAATATGTTCAATGCCCATTTCATAGAAAGTATAGCTAAACTAGTTACAGGCTGTAACTCCAAGACAAATACTAACTCCATAGATAATAGCACTCCACCTAGTCCCCTAGCCTACTCTAAAAATAACAAAACCTATTATATTACTTGCCAAAATACTTCATCACCCAACATTCACTTTTCAGCCCTCTTTCTACAAACAGTATCCACTACATTAATATATATACTTCTTGTTAAACTAAAACCTTCTTCTTCCTCGGACAATTTCCCATCTGAATACTTAAAACTTGCTGCAGAATTTGTTGCTTATCGTGTCTGCATTCTTATCAGTGAATCCTATGTCCCAAACCTTTGGAAACAATCAATAATAACACCTCTGCACAAAGGGGTAAATTAAATGACTTAACAAATGTCAAACCCATCTCTATACTATCCACTCTATCAAAACTACTTGAAAATGTGTACACATGCACTTACTAAACTACCTTACCCATAACAGCGTACTTACACCCACTCAACGTGGATTTAGGCCTGCCTATAGCACAATAACTGCCATTATAACCTTTACAGACATAGTAAACAAAGCAAAGGGCTCAGGATAGTTAACCTCAGTAATACTACTAGATCTCACAAAGGCCTTTGATACAGTTTCTCTTGATATACTTTTACAGAAGCTCTCTGCACTAGGATGTTTACAACCTTCCCAACAATGGTTTAACAGTTAAGTAATATGGCTATGCCCCTGTAGTAGGCCTAACTGATCTCTACTTGTACATCCTTATAATCAACTTTCCACTAAAACTCCTTATCTCTTCCTCCTTTCACTACTTTTCAATGTCTACTAATACCCTCTTCTATTACCAATCCACTGCTATAATCTCCTACTTATACCCAATGCAATTATCCTCTATCACCCTCTTAACAGCTTTCACAGCTGGACCTTAACCCAACATGCTATCCTCCAGCTTTAATCTATATTTCCTAATGTAACCTCACTGTACATTATACATTTTATACTACATCTACTTTCATGTTATATCTACTAACTTAACCTGTTAAAGTCTAAATTATTAACCATCCTCTTATGCCACTGTATAACTTCCTTGAAATACCGATGACTGTAAAGCCTTGCTATAGTTCTATGAATCAAGGCCCCTGAAATACTAATACCATGTGTAAGACTGAAAACTGTGTGTAATCCCATCATATTCTCATTATATGCCTGTTTATAACTTTGTTTCCTAAGTACACTATATATGATTGTTACTCTTGTGAAGCTTTGTTAATATTGCTAAATTGTATAAGAATATTTATATGTGCATGTTTGTCAAAACACATGTATGTTCATCTTTGTCAACACGTGTATACTTTTCTTTAAACTTTGTAACTGTAGAGCTTTTCTCCCCGGGCTTCTACTGTAAATGGGTCTGCTTAGACCTAGTTGGACTTTCCCAGTAAACAAATGGAAAATAAATAAATAATCAATAGACAACAAAGTGTTAAATGGCAAAGTTACTTATCACAATACCAGACTAAACAGAACAGGAGTCCCACAAGGATCCATACTTGGACCCCTCCTGTTCACTGTCTTCATTAATAACCTAAACACTGCCTCCCTACAAAGTACATTAATACAATACGCTGACAAGTCCACCATCATCACTACATCTAACAATCTAACAGACCTTCTCCAAAAAAACATAAAATACATTTACCTCAACAGAATCCTGGCTAAATGAATCACAACTACTGCTAAACTGCAACAAAACTAAACTTTTACTCCCCAAAACACGTTCATCTCAATTTAAAATCTACTCCCAAAACAAAACAGAGATAGAAGTTGTAACACACCCTAAGCTACTAGGTATTGCCATAAATAATAAACTCACATTTCAGCAACACATACACAATGCCATTAAAAAAACACTCTTCAAACTTGGAACACTTTACAGACACAAAAACGTCATGGATTTTGAAACTAAAAGAATGCTAGCCAATACCTTCCTTATCCCCTCTCTTCTATACGGAGCTCCTGTTTTCATCAATTTACATATATCCACAAAAAATAAACTTCAGTCCTGCTATTATAAAAATCACCAAATTCACCACAGGCTTATCATACCACTCCCACCACTGCAAAGCTCTTACAAAAGTAAACTGGCTCGAATTCCCACACCATCTTGGTTACTTGCAGCTATCAATTGCACATAAATTAATTTACAAACCTGATTCCTGTCCCACCCTAAAATCTATTCTGCACAGCTACATTCCCACCAGAACAATTCATTCTCTTGATAAACAACTAATAACTGTACACAAACCTAATAGAAGAGCCGATCAGTGTTTCTGTTTTATGCTATAGCTAAACTATGCAATGCATTACCAGAACAAATTACTAGTATAGATCATTTCAATACATTCAAGACTACGCAAAAAACCCACCTTCTTAACTCACACACCTGCTCTTACACTAAGATAAATATATAACTCTTACCCCACCCTATCAACCTCACACAGTTACCTGTCTCCCTAAACATTTATCGTATCACCCACCTAAGACTCCTTTTCCTTGCTATTCAATCAACCTCAACTACCGACCACTTACTTCTAAACTCTCTACCACCATCTACCACACATCTTAATACTCTTCCACACTTTTTCTCCATTCTTTTCTATTTACCTACTTCTTAATACATCTCTCAATCAGCCAACATAACAGCCAACTTATCACCCTCACTTTCTCCTCTACCCCCACCACACTGCAACTATTAAGTTCTAGCACTATAAACACCCACACCAAGTACTTTCACATGCTTACTACACTACTCTTACAGAGCCTGCTTTCAATTTACAAGCATATATACTTTGTCTATGTATAACCAAGCAAAGTCTCATCACTTACTGTATATGTTTTCTTGTTTCTTCATTTAAATACTTGTTCTAATTATTGTTAAAATATGTATGTCAACATGTCTACTTTAATATTTATACACTTGTATATGTATACTTTTATGTGTATGTAATATCCATTTATGATAAATGCAAATACATGTTATATGTATGTATTTTGGAGCTTTTCTCCCCACGCCTCCACTGAAAATGGGTTATCTGTCCCAGTCAGACTTTCCTGATTAGCAAATGTCAAATAGATAAATAAATAAATATTTAACTGTTCTCTGTGCTCTGCAGTTGTTTCAACTGACAGGAAATTTTAGGAAGTACTCTCTACCTAAAAATCACAAAAATCCTATGAAAGAGCAAAGGATGACATAGGATGAAACTGAAGAGAATGTGGCCCAGAAAGATGCTCTGGAACTTTCTATAGAATGCCCACAGGAAATAGAGAACAAAGAATGTGCCCTCACTTTAGAAGAAACTCATCTAAGAGACGAGTTACTTGATTTAATAGAGATGGACAGACATTAAGATCAATGAAAAGAAATAGACTACAGAAAGTCATTAAAATCCCAAAAGTTAGAAGTTTGATAAAACAAATTAACACAGTAGTTAGGACTGTCCATAGAGATTCATACGATTTAACAGAAATAAATGGGATATATTACTGTGCGGCTAAATTAATAACAGAGAAAGTCTTACCACAAGAACACAGGGTAGTAAGGGAAAGGAAGGGGAAGAAATTGAATGCCATCATGGAAGTATCAAATAGAGAAAACTATAAAGCAATTAAGACAAGAAGTGTCACTGTTAGAAGAGTATAAAAGAGGGAATAGATCAACAAAAATACTCAAAAAGATAGAAGTGATAAAAGCAGCATGCAGTATTATAACAGATCAGGATGTACCATGCATTATCGCAAATAATAAACTAAAAATATCAACACAGGCAGAAAAACGTAAGACAATATGTAGGAAAATATAAAGGAAAAGTACAAAATAAGCAATTTATTGATGACCCAAAGAAGTTTTATAGATAACTGGGATACAAAGCAAAAGGAATTGAAACACCACCAAAAAAGGAAGAAATATATACATTGTGGAGAAATATCTATGAACATCATGTGGAATGTAACAAAGATGCTAAATGGATAGAAGAAGTAAAAGAAAGAATAAGAAGTTCAAATGTACAGGATATGAAATGGGATGAAGTAATGGTCAGAAAGAATGAAACAAAGTTAAGAAAACTCCTAAATGGTGAACTCCAGGCCCAGATGCAGTACCTAACTTCTGGATAAAAGTATTAACATCTTTGCTTGAAGATTTAGCCATGAATAAGAACTATTTATATGCACACCCTGAACAGACACTGGCCTGGTTAACAACAGGAAAAACAATACTCCTACTTAACAGCGAACCTGCAAGCTATTCTAAAAACTATAGACCAACAACTTGCCTTCTGATGACATATAAACTATACACTGGAACTGCTGCCAACAGAGTTTATAGTCATTTAGAAAAAAACTGAATTGTGGCAATAGAACAAAAGAGTAATAAACGAAAGCCATATGGAACAAAGGATCATTTGTTGTTAAATAAAGTCATAATGGAGAACTGTAAAAAGGGGAATCCAAGTATGGTATGGATGGACTACAAAAAAATCATTTGACAGTATCCCACATTCCTGGATAAAACAGTATTTAAAAATGTATAGGATACACCCTACACTGATCGATTTCATTACAGCGACCACGAAACAGTGGTAAACCAATATGTAGTAAAGCCATGATAAAGGACAAATTATTATTCCAAGGATAACAATTCAAAGAGGGATATAACAGGATGACTTTTGTCTTGCTCTTAACCCTTTAAGCTGTCTGCTTAACAAATTAGATCATGGCTACTATTTGGCTCAGAGAAAACAAAGTGTAAAGACTTCTCATCTTTTTGTAGATTTAAAACTGCATAGCTCATCAGATAAGGAACTGAAACCACAAATGCAAGTGGTGAAAACTTTTTCAGATGATATAAGAACATCATTTGGTCTTGATAAATGTGCAAAAGTAACCTTTAAAGAAGGAAAGCTGCAGCACCAAGAAAACATCAGTTTGGGACAAGAATGTGATATAAAAGAACTTGAGCAAGAGGGAGTGTGTAAATATTTGGGATCTGATGAAAGATCAACAATAAAAACAATGGTGACATCTAGGAACAAAATCCAAGCTATAGACCAATTTGCTCTTCCTGTCCTTACAGTTTTTGAGTGATTGGACTGACTGCAAAAGGTGTTGGATAGGTTGGACAGGAAAACAAGAAGGATCTTTCATGCTCACCAAATGATTTATAAAAATGAGTGCATACAAAGATTATATATTTCCCATTCTGAAGGAGGTATGGGCCTCCTTGAAACTGATTACGTGTATAGATCTGCAATAGTGGGACTGCATACATATCTGCTGACCTCACAAGACTCAAACATAGTGAACATTTTGAAACATGAGGAGAATAATTCTAAGATGATCTCCCAGCTTAGTTTAGCAGAAGCATATCAGTGTCAAGTGGGAATGGAAGTTGATAAAAATCAGGCAGCAACTGAATGTACAAAAAAAATTAAAAAAAAGAATATAAGGTGAAGGATCAGATGAGAAGGCAAGAAATGTGGAAAATGCATAAATATAGTTGCAAGTATAGAAAACTCTTGGAACAACCTCATTTTGATCAGGAACCAACACAGGAATGGTTAAGGAGAGGCAAATTCAAACCAAGAGATTTTACAAAGTCCATTGAACATGGGGGAGAAACAGACAAATGTTGGTTTTGTAAAACAGAATTGGAAACAGTCGCACATTTTGTTGCTGATTGTGATACATTAATGGCAGAAAGACTATATACTGAAAGGCATAATAATGTGGCAAGACTGTTGCATTGGGGATTGTGCAAACATTATGATACTGAAGTGGCTGAAAAACACTAGAAACATGAGCCAGAAAGCATCATAGAAAATAATGAAGTTTATAATCACATGGGTCACTCATTATCAACAGTTCAAAAAATAGATGTGAGAAAAAACAAATACAGTAGTCCATGAAAAGAAGACTAAAGTAGCATTGATCATTAAAATTGCTACACCCAGTGACTACAATGTCTTACGTACAGAGAGGCACAAAGTCATAACATACCAGGATTTGCAGGCAGAAACAAGGGCAATGTGGAAAAATGATACCCAATAGTAGTAGGAGCAACGGGTCTTATAAAATAGAATTTACAAATGTACTTACATATGTTACCGATACATGTAACTCCATATGGATTGTAGAAGGAGTCACTACTAGGCACTTTGTGGGTGCTGCAAAGAACACTTCTGGCTAACATCAAAGATTGAAACAATACCAATTTCATGAACTTTAATCAACTTAGGAATGGGGTCCATTCCCGTCATGGTATTAGAAACCCAAAAAACATGGAAAACTTAAAAAAGGGAATGTTTATTCCAAACAAAAACAAGTACACTACCCCCACACCTCCTACATGTTAAATATATCAACTTTAAGATCACACAACAGTGGAGGAAAAGAAGAAATATCCTAAACCTGTTGTTTACTGATTACGTAGAACCACTGCCACTAATGCTCAAAATGGGAATTGACTAAATGATTCCCCCTTCCAAATTTCAATAGTAACAGTGACAGTGTGCATGTGTGTGTGTGTGTGTGTTTATATATCTATATACACACACACACACACACCATTTGTTAATCATTGTAGAGCAGTACTTCATATCAACCCATTTCTGGCTCAGCCTAGGAGCACTGTCTGATTAACAGTAAGCAAACAGAGGTGTAAGAATCAAACCCAGGACATCTTCAGAGTATAGATATGGTAGCTATAGTCTTAAACTTCTGCATGAAACTACCTGGCCAGTGCATGCCTAGCTTTTATTCTTTAGTGGCCAGCTGTACTACAGCAGGCTTTTAGCTGGTTGCAAATTTTATTTATTTGTCATATGTTCCATTTGTGGAGTGCTTACTAATATGGTATCTAGGAAATGGCCTGGTTAATTGTACTTTTGCATTGATGTAACCTTTACATTGTGTGCAAACATTTTGATGTGGCTTTTTTCTTTAACTTTCAAGTGTGGCTCAAACAGCGCTGTGGCTGCTTTCCCACTTCGAGTTTATTCCTGATAACAGTGAGATGGAGGTAAAGTCCTTTTGATTTTGAGTCTCCAAATGTTTGGTAGTGAGATTGCCTTTATTTAGAGGCATGCTAAATACATAGAGGATTAAAGTATCTGTAAGAATAACAGTAACCCTAATATTATCCTGGAGGAACTACAGCAGTGAAAGTCCCAGAATGGGGAGTGTATCCCCTCCCACTCTCCCACCCTTCACATTCTAATAGATATGTTGGTTAAGCAGCTATTAAACCAGATTAGTACTTCTGTGTTGAAAATTTTCAAAGACTATTTTAAGGTAATAAAGATTTCATCTGCGAGGTTACCATTTTCAGTGTTTGCACCTATGCTGTCTGTTCCTGAGAATAAACCTATTAGAGTATTATGGCCTGCTCTGGATCTCTTTGGTGAGAACTGAAAATCTGTGTTTATAGTATTTTCTCATAGAGTTTGGTCATGGGCAAAATGATAGCTATGGGATGGAAATCTTAGGTGTTTTGTGGGGAGGAGCATAGCAGCAGCAGTCAGTAGATGGTTTATAGCCTGATAAAGAAGGGAAAAAGAATGTTAGCAAGTTATTTTCTTGTGGAAATAAGTAAGCAAGTTTTCATCAAGAATCAACTCCTATCACTCTGACTTAAAAAAATAATGTAGAAAACTTAAACAATAAGAAAATTTTGCTATAGGTTTTGTTAAACAACTACATTGACATTGTAGTCATTACTCAAACATTGTAAAAAATGACAAATTGAAACTGTTTTTCTATATTTACAAACTTTACTATTGCAAAAGAAGTAAGTACCTCATAAACAGAGGTAGGGATTATGATTTTATGATGTAAAAATTATATAAATATTAAACCATTACCAATAGGGGGGATTTCTCATCCCCCCAAGACAAAGCGATGTTAATATGATATAATAAACTTCATTTATTTGAAAAATATTTAAACAGGGATTATAATGGGAGACAAATATATATCAAACAAAGTGGGTTGCTACTGCTATATCAAGCTGTAATAATACCTTTTCACCAAATATTTGCAGGTAAGCAGATATAAACATATATTTCAAAGACCTGCTAGGCAAAAGTCATTCTAAATGTTCTGCGTATCTCAGACAGAATAATGAACTTTTCTTATGACATGTTCCCACCATTATTATGTAGTAATCACTTAGTAATTTTAAAGTGGTGTTTGATGACCAATTAAAACTTAAAAGATTCTCAGAGGGGAAATATAGACTTATTGCCAACTACAAAAAGGCCACTGGATTACTTGAAACCATTTGGGGGGGGGGGGGTAACAGTTTTGAACAGAAGAATGCTCACAAAATATTGGATTTTCTCATAACCACATTCAGTCTTTCCAAGTTAAATAGACCCATCAGAAATATTCTCATAAGGAGGTAGATAAGGAAGAAAAATTATTTGTTTAAACAGTGGAAAATGTGAAGAATTACTACTAAAACAGAAATAAACAAGTTTAAAAAGATAACAGAAATGAACAAAAAATAGGTGTCAAGAAGAATCGGCTAACACGTGAGGAAAAAGCTTATAGAAAACAATGAAAGACAACTGGAAGGCCAGACTTACAGAGGTTATGAAGACAACGGGCATTTTATAAGTGCATTAAGGAGGGAGAGAGAAAAATATGATTTATATGCTGAAACTTTTATCTCAGAGGAATATTAATTAATGATAACAGACGCACCATTTTATCAAAGTCCTTGGAGCCAAAAGCAGCCTAGTAAATATTCCAGAACAATATGGAAGGACAAATACCTTGCTGACAGAAAAAAATGACATTATTAAAACTTTGGATAATTTAGATATAAATGCCATGAGTAAGGAAAGAATATTGAATAATGATATGAAAATCTCGAAGGAGTAACTTATAAAACCCGTATATTTCTTCATAGCTTTAAAAAAAAGGCTAAACGTTCTTACAGACTGGAAAACTGCTATTTTGAAGTCGATTTACAAAGGCAATGGATTTATGAAATGTATAAGCTCTTATAGATCTATTGGTCTTCTTTCCAATACAGACGAAATAATCTATAAATGTGTTTTAAAAGAGCTATTGGATGAACTGACAGCAGTAGTTTGGTTTAATGTATATCAGCATATTTATGAAAAAACAGATCTGTATAGCGTGTGATCAGCTTTTCTAAAGAAATGTTATAAATGCTATAGAAGGGAATCTTCAGTCTGCTACATCTGATTCATGTCTGCTTTTGATAGAGTTTATATTCGATACTCATAGGCTCAGTTTTACCAATTTTTCTATCAAATAGGTTAGTAAAGTCGGTAGCTGGATTATGGCATGTGAAACATGACTGTTCAAGTGCCTAAAGCAAGAGATACAAACAATTTGTAGCACAACCATCATTTTCAGGACTTAGTTTGTATGTGATGTGCATAAACACTCCACAAATGTTTTTCCTGTATACAAATAATTTAAAATATATATATATTTGTTACCATTTCAGAAGTCCATGACAATCTGCAGAAATGCTTAGAAAATTTAAACAACTAAGCTGAAGTATATAATGTGCTTATAAACAGAGAAAACCTTAAAACTAGTTTATTTTTGGCAAGGTAGACATAAGCTGCAAAATCTCAAATCGAGAAACTGAATACGTATATAAAGATCTAGGCATAATGTTTGGTAAAATAAATCTAAATTTAAAATCCTGCAAAGAAAATGTTGCAAAAGAATGTAATAAGTTAATAAGAAGCATTTGAAAATCTATTAAATCCAGAAAGCCAACACTATTAAAGAGCATATTTCTGTTGTCTGATTAGAGTCCAAAACTGGAACATTTTTTGCCCCCCCCCCACCCCTTTACTAAGGAATAGCAATGGAAACTTGAAAGTGTCCAAAGGAGATATAGCAAATCAAATATTTTAAGGCAATTTCCCATCTGAGACAGATACATGAAAAGGGACCTTATCTGTGTCTACAAGACCACAAAAGACAACATCTTGTTGGTAGTGCCAGGGTTTGTGTAAAATACAACATATTACATAAGTTTAAGTTACCAAAATCTATGTATAGAGCAGGGCTGCAAAGTGGTTCTCAGAAACAGTGGGTGTAACCTCAAAGTTTTATCAAATGAAATTATGGAAAGCAACAAAATTCAAGCTTTCAAGACATTAAATGAATAGCATGGTAGTAACTGTTTTAAGAGTTGGGCAGATAGAATGTACATTGTTATCCAAGCCTGTAATGTAATGTACTGCATTAAATTACATAGTGCTTAGTTAAATAGGGTTGGTATGTGATAAAAAAACACACTTATTAGAGCTCTACATAATATGGGGACTTACTCCCTGAAGTAGATGCATACAGTATTCTGTGCCTGCAAAAGACCAGGTGTGGAGTAGTACATAAAATATGTTCTCCTCTATCTTCAGTGAATCATACAGGTGTGAATCTTGGAGCATATAGTGTGTATAGGTCCCAGAAATGTATGGGTCTACAACTGTGTACTTACCACAAATACCACAGTAGCCCAGCATCTGTTGCCCCTATAAACAGGATGTTCTGCTCAGCATAACATAGCTGAGCAATAACATCACCTTAAAATACATGCAAAGTAAGATGTAAAATGTTTAATTAAAAGGATGCAATGCTACATTCGCACATTGACACAGCCAAACCCCACCTTGCCTCACACATATTGGCATCGCCACTCCAATATGATTATCTATGTTTGTAGAAGCTGCTTTTAAGGTGGACTCACTCAGAAGTACACAAGACTGTAGTATACAAACACCTTACTTCCTCCTTAATTATCTTTCCAATACATCAGCAGTGCTTTCCACTGAAATGTAACCAAATGTTGTCTTACAGTGGGGGACATGTGTGTTGGGTCATCCATCATCCCTGCAGTTTTGCTGTGGTGACCATCTTCTAGGCTAATGTACTGGTAATCTTTCCTTCTTAAGTAAGGGAATCTTCTAGGGTAAGATGCTGGTCATCCGCTCATCTTGGAGTAAGGAAATTAATATAAATACTTGTGTAATTGTCAGCTGATTCACTAATGTTTAATCATCTGCTGGTTGGTATCAAGTCCTCATGGAGATTATCAGCTTCTGTGTGATCTACAGGTCATTTCTATGTGGAAGATGTCATCTGATATACAATTGCATCCATGGGTCCTACCCAAAAGGACTGCCAGAACTAGCAGTGTCAGATGTGTTAACTAAACCCTTCAAAGAGAATTATTCTGAGAGTAGAGAGGAATCCAGAAGAAGATATGATAATTTTTTTTGCATGTGGTATTAAGTATACTGACAACGCAAGGAAGATAATTAAGGAGGAAATACAGTGTCTGTACGCTACTGTCTGAGTACTTATGAGTGAGTCCACCTTAAAAGTTATGCTGACAACACTGAGAAGATAATTAAGGAGTGTCTGTATACTACAGTCTGTGTACTTGTGAATGAGTCCACCTTAAAAGCAGTGTCACCTTTTAACTGAGTTGATATTCCTAAAACTATTAACTAATCTGGCATGTCTTTATTTAATTGATCAAATGTCAATAAATAAATAAAACTTGTTGCCTTCACAGGTGCTCCGGACAAGTTGCAACTCTGTCTTCCATACCATCACAGCTTTAGTGAAGAACCAACATCTTTTCAGAGAAAAATCAAACTATGAACTCATTCTTTAAGCAACTGTTATGTTTCTATAATTCTACAAGGTGCCCAAAAAATATAAAAAGTGCAGTTATTAATCAAAGGGTTCTCTAAATAATGGCACCATTCCTGAAGTCCAGTTCTTAAACTCCATTTTATAATACACTGTACAGAAAGTCCAGATTATCTTTTTTGTACAGTTTAAAAAAAAATAGTTCACACTCTTTCAGTAAACATGCAAGTTAGACCCATATAGTAAGTAACATTTTGTGCATCTGATTTCAGGATTTCATGTGGCACCCAGCACTTACTTTGACAGTGCTTGATATATTTGCATGCCAAAATATGCCTGGGCCACCTCCTGGATGCTGCCTACATGCCCTGTCTGTGTGCATATGGTGGCTTGTTAGGGACACTAGTTTTCTCCCACATCCAAAAAGTGTGTGTGTGTGTGTGTGTGTGTGTGTGTGTGTGTGTGTGTGTGTGTGTGTGTGTGTGTGTGTGTGTGTGTGTGTGTGTGTGTGTGTGTGTGAGTGTGTGTGTGTCCACACAAGCAAAGTGGCATTCCATCCAGGATTGTGTTTTGCCTTGCAACATTGCACGTTACAACAAGACCCCGAGCAGTGAAAATAAATGCATGAAAATGTTGAGATTGTTCATAATATACTATATGCTTAATTTTTAATACTTCTACATGCATGAAATTCTGAAGGGTGTTATCAGATGAAATGTTGTCTGTCATAGGGAAAATTTTCAAATAATGCCTTTTTGTCACCTCAGGTTTCACATTTTTTAAAATTCCAATCAAAATTTGTAAATGCTGCCTGTTGTCATTTTCAGCTGTTTAAACGGTTTACATTCATTTGATCGTGTGCCATTTTTACGACATCTGTAAGGTCGAACATACGGCAGCAAAAAAACTGTAAACTCGAAAGAAATGTGTTTGAATGGCAAATAAGCAAATGTATTTTGCCATTCAAACACATGGACAAATGTCAAAAATGGTTTTCCGTCAAACCATTTTCGACATTGGTCCTTGGAAGTGTTCTGTAATTCGTTCTTACAAGTTGCACAAAAGCACAATCTCACATACCATGTGCGACAAAATTAAGGTAAATCATTTAAACAGCATCTAATCTCGTTTATGCATCATATACATACACTTTTGGTGAAACTGTGATTTTTGTACCCTAAGATTTGTCACTCTGCCCATGAGTAACATCTGACTTGCTCCAGTATGTAAATATTTCAGACCATATCCACTTATTTAATACTTCACTGTGCATAGATATATAGAGTGTTACTAGGCTAATGACCCAGAGGGGTCTTGTTAAGCCTAGCCAAGTTTTCCCGAAAGAATAAAGATGTCCTGCATCCAAACAGGACATTGAGGAACAGGCATTTATAAGCTACCTCTGTCCATAAGGAACATGAATGCCAGGCCCCGTTTTAATTTTCTATTCACCATCCACTGGTCTAGGTTGCCCTTAAACTGGTTAATAGACAAACTCAGTTTCACATGGATGGGAAGCCTGTTCCATAGGGGCTGCAGACTCTGGGACACATATCTGTCTCACCAGCATGTTCTGTTTAAGTCACAGACACAATTCAAGTCCTTAGCCCTTGTATTTCTAATGCTGTTTGACTTAACAAATATGCAGGAGATTCATAAGTGTAGGTTTGTGGATGCCTTTCAAGCCAGACATAGATCACACCTCAGCAATCTATGGGAGACTGAGCAGAGGGAATTAGGCTTTAAGGTGCGCTGTGTAAGGCAGGTTCATTACACCTTGTATTATTTTTGTAAGGAAGCTCTGAGATTGCTCTAGTTGCTGCATATACCTGGTCATAGTTAACAATATATAGTATTTGTACTGCTGTGCAACCCATACATTCAGGTTTGGTATAATTTAATTTCTCTCTAGCACCTGTTTTATGCTGTCTCACAGATATCTCCAAATTGGCAATATTATGTAAAGTATGTAACATGTGTTGTAAAGTAAAACTGGACAATATATCTACACTGCTGCACGTCAGTTACACACAGCACATGTACTTGTGATCATTCTGCCATGGCCTTTGTCAGCCTGCTATCAGTAATATCTAACACCACTTGGGTATGGAGATATTACAGCCGAGCCCACATTAACATATACTGAATATTTCACAGAATTCATAAGTAAGTGTACTACCTCCAGTGTTATACATTTCGTAACTGCGCATTTGGTTCCAACTGATTCAACTCGCCACATGTCATCATTTTTTTTATACTTTTCTACTGTGCCTCTAAGAGAAGAAAACAATGATGAACGCAGGATAGCAAACAACAATAGCAAACAACAAAGAAGCTATTCTGATGTTGCGTTTTATAGGATTTTTCAAATAGAAACAGCAGCAAATTATATTAATTTTATACACATACCTAGACAGGTACAGTGCTATTGAAGGTAACGTATAAATGCATTTTAAAATCAGAAGACTCCCAAGTGGATTTACTGGGCACCACAGTACTTAATGTGAAGTGCTAAATTCTGCTCTCAGATATCACAAGTGCCAACTACTACTTAACTCTATATAGAGTCTTTGGACCTAAGGAGTTAATGAATGCTGTGTGTTTAAAGTCCATGACACACACTGGCTCCATAGGATAGAAGTATAAAGACTTCACTATACTCAGATGATCTGGGCAATGACACCCACCACAGAAAACTGCTTCCTGTAGTTCAGGCTTCAGTGTTTCATTCCTTCACCTTCCTGTTGCCTTCTGTGTGACGCTGAGTAAGTCCGTTAACCAGACTGTGCTCCCAGGTCTCCACCTTGAAAAGGGACATTTGTGACCGAATGGCTTACCTGGTTAACAAATAAATACAAAAAGCAGTATGTAGTAGGCAGCACCATGAACCACAGAAATGCCAAAGCATGTACATATGGTAGCTCCATATGCATGTGTATAAAAACATACACATGCATTACTGAACACATCAGCCACCAGGGGAGGGGGGTAAACTAATAAGCAAAAACCTAATTCTCGTGATTAATGGTCCACTAGTGATCAACTCTCACCCCCATCCTGAACAGATGAGGTTACTGAAAAGGTATTCCTCTCTAGAAGGAGGCAGTCCTCCCACAGGGTGATGTTGGATAGCAAGTCCAGGCAGGTAAGGGGCAATAAATGGCCCAGGGCAGCAGCTGGGCAACTGAAGGGGACTGATGTTCAGGGAGGTCCAGGAGAAAAAATAAGTCAATACAGCACTGACAGTGACACAGTTTCTCATTATAGTTGACATTCTATATTAATAATTTACTACAGCAATACAAATAGCTCTGAAGCTGCTCATTATGGAAAGGGAGAGTTGTCTAAGCAGCGTTGTCTGTTGGTTTGCAGATTTTAACTACTTTCAATGGAATGTTGGGGCTGAGTGTGTGTGTGTGTGTGTGTGTGTGTGTGTGTGTGTGTGTGTGTGTGTGTGTGTGTGTGTATATATATATATATATATATATATATATTTTTTTTTTTTTGCTGTTGTTGTTCATTGTTGGAGTCCTACCCTACACATCTTCTAATACATCATGGATAGATTGTTCACTGCACTAAACAAGTCATTCATTCATTAATTCAGCAATACCCACTATATTCTATTTAAGGCTGCCCCCCAGTGAATAATTTAGTATAAAAGTGAAGAAAAGAGACCAAGAGGGCAAACAAACATTGGGCCCATCTAATTCAATGTGTCTGTTGCCATCTTGTTAGTGCAGGACTGTACTTCATCTTGATTCTGTTCTTCCTGGAGATTCATTAAACAAATTTAAAACAGCCACAATCCCCATCATCCTCAAAAAACCCTCAAAGAATAGCAATGGATCTTTTCCACTGGAAATTAGATGGAGGGCAAAAGTAAATCTAACAAAACTAATCTTAAGACTTAAGAAACGGGTGTGTATATATCACTTTTAAAAAGGAGGATACAAGATATCTGGCATTTATACTTTTAATGTGGCACACAAGTTACAAAGAGTGGAGTTCATACTATACACCTTAATGAGTCGTGATTATGTCTCCTGAATCTGTGTTATTCTTTAATCCTCTTACATAGCTCTCTCAGGATGCACATTTGGAACTCTTGCAGCAGTAAGCTCAGCCTTAGACCAATGAAGATGGACTTTACTGAGGTCGCACTCTGACAAAAATACACAGCAGAAGCTCAGCTGAAACCTTCAACACAGTGAGAATCTAATACCAAATCATCAGATTTACACAATTCACAGAGAACAACCAGTCAATGCAAAACATGCTTAGCATCAACACAAGCCATATTGTTTAAGTTGTTAAGATATTTAATTCAAAGAAATGCAACATACCAATATAATATTGCTTACGACTATTTAGCATTGACATGTTATCACAACTTCCACAGTATAATACAGAAGGAAGTTAAATCCTAAGAATCAAAGTTAAATATTTCATTTTGTGGTTGTTTTGCTGAGTGCTTTTATACTTTCCTGTCACTGCAAATTTAGAATTCTGTATATTTAGTTATTATAACTGTGATGCCTGTGCCCTGGCCCAGCAACCAAGGAGTCTAGATCCTCACCACTAACACCAGAGAGGGCATCTCATATATGAGGAAAGGATAACAAACACACAGTAAAGTGCAATTTCCTTTAACAGTACACAGAGATCACAGTCAGTCTGGGGCTGGTCGCTCCCTTGCTCTCAAGGTCCCCAATAAGACTCCCCACTGGCACAGCTATAGGGTCCAGATCTCAGCCAGCTGGGCAAGCTAAAATCTCCACACCATCTCTGTCCAACCAGTGCTTCATGTCCCTGCCCAAGTAGATGACACACACACACTTTGAGATAAGAGTTTATACAACCACACAGACACTTCTGGGGAAGGCTGACACAGGTACTCCAGCTGTGCCCCTTTTACCCAGACTATATGGTAGAAATCCTTGCCACCACCCAGCTAATATTTATCACCTACTCAAAAGCCCTTAAAAGGGTGTCCAATTATTACTGTGCAATATTATTATCCAATTGGTAATATAACTAAACAGTCAAAGCTTATAAGAGTGACTTGGTACAGGATCCTTATATACATGCAATGTACTCTTAGAGCTTAAATTATCTCCACACACAACAGCCACAGTTAAAAAGTTTTAAAATATTTAATAATAAATAATAAAAACACAAGATAATACTTCTTACTGCACAGTGCTAGTCAAGAGTTCAGAGATCACAAAGAAATACTTAAAATAATTCAGTAGTACAGTTCTGACATCACAGAAAAACACTTAGTCTAATCTTTCTAGTTCCTAGCTATTTCTAAAAGAAAACATAAGTCTAAGATAACTTACATATGAGCAAGACAGTACTGTGAGTTGGATGGTCAAGACAAAAAATGCTCAATAATATCTGGTTCTCTCTATTTAAATTGAAATTGCAGTTCTGATAAACATTACATCATTTTTCACCTTTCTTGGGGTTCCCAGGCAAACAGAAACTGCATCTAAATTCTTTTACACCTAAGCAGAAACCAGAGCAATAAAAATACATTTGCATGTTTAAATCTAGCAATCTAACTCTTGGTTAAAACAATAGAAAGAATGTGCTAGCCCAGACAGAATGAATCCCGAATCTTTAACTTCAATGGACAGACATGAAGTAATTGTAACTTCAAAGGACAGACATGAAATGCTTGTATTAGCTTACTTTACAGCAGAGGGCAATGTTGTTACATTTTTTTTGAAGTTCAACATTTCACAGCATATTCTTTCATTTAAGAAAACAAGCCTGTATTTCAACATTTCACAGTATTTTCTTTCAATTAAGAAAACAAGTCTGTCGTTCAACATTTATGTTTACAAATGACAGAATTATCTATAAAATTCTATCTGGCTAGGCTGGCAGCCTTCACATACCCCTCCCCCTCCGGAGAACTCAAGCTAGTTTTTCAAGTGACCCCTGAGAAATGCTGCTTGAGAGAGTTAGGTATATCTGAGTATACTTTACCCCATTCCCTGTCTTGAGAGCCCATATGCATTGGCATTGCTAATCCCACTGCGGTGCAGCACTGACTTATCATATGCTTGCAACCCCAGGTCCATCTTAGCAACATGGCATTTTGCTGGCTGGCTCTGTGTAACCATGTTAGGGGGTTGTGATCTGTCATAACAGTGAATTTCCTTCCATACAGATAAGCCTGATGTTTCTGTAATGCCCACACTATGGCTAGACATTCCTTTTCTACAGCTGCGTAGCATTCCTCCCTGGGTTGGAGCATATGACTGAGATAAACCATTGGGTGCTCTTCCTCCTCTGAAAAAATCTGGCTAAGTACAGCCCCAACCCCATGGTTTGAAGCATCCACCTACACAACAAATTCTATGCTGTAATTTGGACTGGCTAACACAGGGGGTCCTCCCAAAGCTTCTTTAAGCTTCTGGAATGCCTGCTCACATGCTGGGGTCCACACTACCTTATCTGACCTGCTCTTCCTTGTCAGGTCTGTGAAGGGAGCAGCTATGGTACTATAACAGGGGACAAACTTTCTGTAGTACCTGGCTGTCCCTAAAAATGCCCTCACCTACTTTTTAGTAACAGGTACAGGCCATGCCTGAATGGCTTCCACTTTGGCAGGTTCTGGCCTTATCTTACCACTCCCCCTCTATGTCCTAGGTAGGAGACCCCCGCCATACCCACCTGACATTTGCTTGGCTTAATGGTCAACCCTGCCCTCTGTAGTCTGCCCAGCACCTACCTGACATGCTGAAGGTCCTCCGGCCAGGAATGGCTGAAGATGGCAATATCATCTAGGTAAGCAAGGGCAAACCCTCTGGCTCCTACTAGGATATGATCTACCAGCCTCTGGAAAGTCGCTGGGGCATTCTTCATCCCAAATGGCATCTTTGTGAACTCATACAAGCCAAAATGAGTCACAAAGACTGACTTCTCTCTAGCACTGGGAGTCAAGGGCACCTTCCAGTAACCCTTGGTAAGATCAATGACTGTAAGATACTTAGCCCCACCCAGCTGGTCTAGGGCCTCATCTGTCCTAGGCATGGGGTAAGCATCTGACTCTGTGTAACTATTTAATTTCCTGTAGTCCACACAGAACCTGGTGCTGCCATCCTTTCTTTGGCACCAGCACCATTGGGGAGGCCCAGGGACCTAGTTCCAACATCTCCTGTACCTCCTCCTTCAGGGTCTGTCTGACTCTCTCAGGCACCCTATAAGGGGCCTGCCTAATAGGCCTTTGGGGTCCTGTATCCACCTGGTGCTGCCCGAGGTGGGTGCACCCTGGTTTCCCAGTGAACATGTCCCCAAATTCCTGCAACACTGCTCGGATTTCTCAAACCTGGGTAGGAGATAGCTACTGGGATATTGCTACCCCTTCCACTGAGGTGTCAGCCCGAAACTCACTGAGGAGATCAGTTCCCAGATCTCCCTCAGACTCCTCCTGCAATCCACTGCAAATGCTCAGCACAAGGGCCTCCCTATCATGCTAAGATTTCATCATGTTAACATGGTACAATTTGTTCCCCTGCTGTCTGCCTAGCAGTTCCACCATGTAGTTAACATCACTTACCTTTCTTACCACCTTGTAGGGACCCTCCCAAGCATCTTGCAGCTAGTTGTGTCTAACAGGAATGAGAACCACTACCTGCTGCCCTACAGCATACTCTCTAACTCGAGCATTCCTGTCATACCACACCTTTTTCTGTTGTTGGGCTTCCGCTAGGTTCTCCTGGGCCAAGCCCATGAGTTCTCTGAGCCTTGTCCTGAGGTTTAGGACATATGCCACAACAGACTCCTTGTGAGACTCGCACTCACCTTCCCACTCATCTCAAATTAAATCTACAGGTCCCCTCACCCTATGCCCATACAGCCACTTAAAGGGTAAAAAAATTGTGGATTCCTGGGGAACCTCTCTGTAAGCAAACAACATATGGGGCAAATATTTGTCCCACTCCTTCTTAAACTGAACTACAAATGCCCATAGCATGGACTTAATTGTAGAGTTTAACCTCTCAACAAGACCATTAGTCTAGGGATAGTAGGGGGTGGTCTTCATGTGCTTCACTCCACAGGACTTCCACAGAGAAGCCAGCAGGTCTGACATGAAATTGGCATCTCCGTCAGTCAGTATTTCTTTTGGGAAACCTACCCTGCTGAAAATCTCTAACAGAGCATTTGCCACCTTCTCTGCCTCAATGGAGGACAAAGCCACTGCCTCAGGGTATCGTGTAGCATAATCCACTACCACTAGGATATTCTTTTTCCCTGTGGAACTTGGGGTACTCAGAGGATCCACAATATCCATAGCTACCCTCTGAAATGGCTCCTCAATCACAGGCAAAGGCATCAAAGGAGCTCTCACCTTGTCTCCTGCCTTGCCTACCTTTTGGCACTGCTCACAGGTCCTGCAGTACCCTGTTACATCTCTGGAAATTCCAGGCCAACAGAAGTTCTGCATAATATGCCTATTTGTATGTTTTATGCCCATATGACCTGCAAAGGGAATATCATGGGCTATGGCTAGAAGTGCCAGATGGTAGGCTCTAGGCACTACCAACTGCTGTACTCTCTCACCTTCTAGCCCTCCCTCAGGGGTCCATTCTCTGTATAGTAACCCTCTGTCCCAGTATATAGATTCCCCCTTTCCTTGAGAATCAGGTGCCTCCCTAGCTACCTGCCTCAAGCCTTGCAATGTAGGGTCTAAGAACTGAGCCTGTCTCAACTCACTCCTTGTAACCCTTCCCAGCTCCCCTTCCACAGGAAGTCTGGCATCCTCTGACAGTGATGCCTCACTGCCAGCCTGAGTACTACTATTCACCTCTTTCTTTGCAGTCACTCTGTCCAAGAGACTATCAGTACCCACAAGCAGCTGTGGCTCACATTCAATCTCACTGCTACAGAGTAGCTCCCTTACTGAAGTAACCACCTCACCAGTCCTGGCTGCAAGTATGCGGTCTGTCTGGGTCTCCCCCCGGCTACCAGACCCACATGCTTGTCTCCTAGCCTTGACTACATGTAACTGCATAAGCACATGGTACTGCCTCATCCAAATCCTTCCCTATCAGGACATCTGCAGGATGGTAGTTTGGTACTCTTGTTGTCTCAAGACAACCTATTATTGGCATTTGTCTTTCCCACTTACTGGCTCCCTCTCCTTTTGTTCCCCGCCTTGCCTCGGTGGACACCTATATGCCACATGGCCCCACTGGTTGCATTCAAAACATTTAACCCTAACAGATTCTGTTGTGGCAGTCTGAGCTGCCCTCCATGGGTTCTTTTAGACACATGAGCAGTACTGGGGATCCCCTTCCTGTGCAGGGATGCCCTGCTTGCCAGGTATAGGTCTCCCTTCTTCCCCAACTCTTCTGAATTAGCACATTGTCTATCAGCTAACCAGATCCTCATGTCCTCAGGCAAAGCGCTAAGGGCTTGTTCACTAACTAAAAGGTCTGCCAGCCCTTCAAAAGTGGTGACCTGACATCCACTCACCCACCTATGGAAATACGTGTTCAGTTCAGCAACATATTCACACACACACTTTCATCTGCCTTGTGCCTATGCTCACAAAACTTTTTCCTATATGTTTCAGGTGTTAGCTTAAACAGTTCTAAAAGACATTTCTTAACAGCAGTATAATCAAAACAGGCAATGTCAGACATTTTAGATAATACAGTTACAGCTTTACCATGGAGTAAGGGGGTCAGGAACCATACCCAGAGCCCTTAGTCAACTTCATACTGTTTACATACCCTCTCAAACATATGAATGAAACTATCAAAATTATCCCCCTCTTTAAACTGCAGAAGAAATTTACTGACCTTTTGTGCTTCTGGGGTCCAGTTACTCCCTTCTCCATTACCTCCATGACTCTGACAAAGAGTCAGCATCTCCTTCTCATGCTGCCTCTGCCTCTCTTTTTCCTCAGCTTCTAGGCATAGCAGTTTCTCATTTTCCTCACTCTCTAGACTCCCGAGTCTCTCAGCTGCTTCTAATTCCACACACCTGGCCTCCAACTCAAGTCTCTTTAGCTCCAGCTGGATTTTTAATTCCAATGCAAAAAGGTTAAGCTGTCCATTCTCTGAGGGTATTATATCTCCACTGCCAGTCTGATTGTCCTCCTGGTTGCTGTTTTCTGATGTGGCTGCAATGAGGTCTGCCTTAGTCAGGTTTCCATGCACCATTCCCCTCGCCTGGCGCATCTCTGCCAGTTGGCTCCTTGTCAGCTTTCCATACTCCTCTGCTGACATGCTGCCTGCTCACCCTGACTAACTTAGCTAATAAAAGAAATAAAATAATTGTGATCCGAACTCTGAGTATTCACTGCATGGCTGTTTTAAACTATAAAACACCTTCCAAGCTCACTGTACACAAGCTACAGGAATTCACTCTACCCACACCACTACAAGCCAATTAGTATTTGCCAACCAATTAATATGTGGTGTGGATATCCCACCGCTGCCAAACACAAAATGTGACACCCATGCCCTGGCCCAGTAATCAAGGAGCCTAGATCCTCATCACTAACACCAGAGAGGTCATCTCATATGTGAGGAAAGGATAACAAATACACACAGTAAAGTGCAATTTCCCTTAAGAGCACACAGAGATCACAGTCAGTCTGGGGCTGGTCACTCCCTTGCTCTCCAGGTCCCCAAAAAGACTCCCCACTGGCACAGCTATAGGGTCCAGTTCTCAGCCAGCTGAGCAAGCTAAAATCTCCAGCACCCTCTCTGTCCAACCAGTGTTTCGTGTCCCTGCCCAAGTAGCTGACACACACACACACACACACACACACACACACACACACACACACACACACACACACACACACACACACACTTTGAGATAAGAGTTATACAACCACACAGACACTGCTGGGGAAGGCTGGCACAGGTTCTCCAGCTGTGCCCCTTTTACCCAGACTATATGGTAGAAATCCCTGCCACCACCCAACTGATATTTATCAGCAACTCAAAGGCATTTAAAAGGGTGTTCAATTATTACTGTGCAATATTATTATCGAATTGGTAGTATAACTAAAGCCAAGGCTTATTAAAGTGACTTGGTACTGGACTCTTATATACATGCAATGTACTCTTAGAGCTTAAATTATCTCTACACAAAATAGCCACAGTTACAAGTTTTTAAAATATGTAATAATAAATAATAAAAACACAAGATAATACTTTTTACTACACAGTGCTAGTCAAGAGTTCAGCGATCACACAGAAATACTTAAAATAATTCAGTAGTACAGTTCTGACATCACAGAAAAACACTTAGTCTAATCTTTTTAGTTCCTAGCTATTTCTAAAAGAAAGCACAAGTCTAAGATAACTTACATATGAGCATGACAGTGCTGTGAGTTGGATAGTCAAGACAAAAAAAATGCTCAATAATCTCTGGTTCTCTCTGTTTAAATTGAAATTGCAGTTCTGATAAACATTACATCATTCTTCACCCTTCCTGGGGTTCCCAGGCCAACAGAAACTGCATCTACATTCTTTTACACCTAAGCAGAAACCAGAGCAATAAAATGCATTTGCATGTTTAAATCTAGCAATCTAACTCTTGGTTAAAACAATAGAAAGAATGTGCTATCCCAGATGGAATGACTCCGAATCTTTAACTTTAAGGACAGACATGAAGTAATTATAACTTCAAAGGACAGACATGAAATGCTTGTCTTAGTTAAATTTACAGCAGAGGGCAATGTTGTTACATTTTTTTGAAGTTCAACATTTCACAGCATATTCTTTCATTTAAGAAAACAAGCCTGTATTTCAACATTTCACAGTATTTTCTTTCAATTAAGAAAACAAGCCTGTAGTTCAACATTTATATTTACAAATGACAGAATTATCTATAAAATCCTATCTGGCTAGGCTGGCAGCCTTCACAATAACTATTATAGCATAATACATTGCCAGTATAACTGTGGAGTGAGATGTACAGACCGTCCTACGTTTTGAAAAGAACAGGATGCACCAGTGTTTGAAATGTGTTTATAATATTGCTTACTGCATGCTGACACAATGTTTGAAGTTTACATGCAACAAAGCATAGTATACAAGGTAATTGTTTTGCTTAAACATTTATATTTAAATCACAAAGAGCTCAGTATCTTTCACAACAAGATCTTCTTACAAATAATGTTTTGCATTGGATTTGCTGCCATAAAGTTTTAAAGTCACAGCTATACCATTTGAAAATGAAGAAAATAAATTGAAATAATAATGATGATGTAAAGCTGAATTAAAATAATCTCTTAAATAGGTTTACAGGTAAGTACTTGGCAAGCTGCCCACTTTTTTATGCCTAGCTATTTTCCCTTTTGGTGTTTTAATTAACCTATACAATTTGGTATTAGACTGCCCATCCCATGGTCAATAATTATATATTACTCCTATTGATAATGATTGGGATCATACCATAGATAATTTGATGGACTGATTGCAACCATACCATAGATAATTTGAGGGGACTGATTGGGACCATACCATAGATAATTTGAGGGGGCTCATGCATGGAATAAAGTATTTAGAAGCTGACTCTGTCCATTAGTAATACAGGGGGCAAGCCTAGGATAAATGTTCTGTTAACTATCCATAGATCCAAGCTGCACTTGAATATGGACAGGGATGAACTTTGTTTTATGTGAATTGGCAATCTTTTTCCAGAGCAGCGCTACCTCTCTGAGATAAATCTGTCACTCCAAGCCATTTGTTGATGTTGTAGAAATGACTTGGGACCTTACAGAAATACTTAAAAATGCTGTACTGGTAATGGGGGAGGCATACTGGTTATGGTGTTTTCATCACATACACAAGGTTTAGGCTTTAGTTCTCACCGTCTAAAAGAAATTCAATAGACTTAAAAAGTATAGTACTAATCTATGTGCCTTAGAAGAATGAGATTAGATCTAAACTAAAATATTTTTTTGAGAAAATTGAATTATCTTCCAAGTAAGTCTCTAATTTTAAAGATAACTTGATCAAGTGCAAAAAATATTCAAACAGTAGTGCTCAAAACCAAGTTCAACATGTCACTGCACAACAATAATAGTAGACACAGAAGACATAGAATTGTTTTATTTGCAGTTGCCACCATCTTGGTGACTTCTGCAATGATGGCATCTTCAGTACAATTAGAATGGGTTTCTACAGGGATTTACAACTAGTACTTGAGTCCCAGTTGCTTGAAGTTCATAGTTTCACAGCCAGGAACCCATGTGTCTTGTTGGTCACACAGGCTGCTGCTCATGCTCATATCTGACTATTTGTTTGGGTGAGATGTGTTAGCCATGGAGAGAGAAAAAGACTGGAGCTGCTACCATAATATGTAACCAAGTCTGAATAAGGTAAGTACGGCAACCATGAGGGAGGAGTGGGAGGAAGTGAGAGTTTATCTGTTAGGTTTAGTGTCCAACGGGGGATTTAGGCTTTAAGGCTAGGGAGCAAAGTTTGGAATTAGAGTTAGGTAGCAATTGCGGAATTTAGCAGAATCAGTGGAATTTGGGTTTAGGGAGCAGTTGGGGAGTTTACAGCTCAGGAATGAGCAGGAAATTTAGGTTTATGGAGCAATTAGGGAATTTAGGCTTAGGGAACAGTAGATGATTTCAGTTTTGGAGTGGGAGGGGAGTTTAGGATTAGGAGTGATCAGAAAATTTAGATTTACAGAGTGAGAGAGAGCTTTATGGCTAGATATAGGGAGTGGGAATTCAGGTAAGGGTTAGGTACTGAGTGTGAGTTTTAGAGTTAGGGTTCTATGGGGGCTCTAGTATTTCTGGGGATGTTTTGGAAGGGCTATGTAATTTACTGGGATTAGGCTAGTAGGAGGTAGGCCACTTACTGTGTACAGTAAATGACAGCAGGTAAGTCAACCGTAAGCTAGCAACATAGCATTTGTAGGAGACCCTTTTTACAGAGAAAATTTGAATTCTTGAAGTAGCCTAACAAAATAACATACTATCCAAACAATCAAGCAATTGGGTAGGGACAAATAATCATCAGCAACATTTTCAAGCAATTGAATATCCTTTCTGCAAGGTTAAGGGCAATTTCAGCAAGAAGTAATTCAACCATCAAACTTGTCAGCTCATAGTCTGACAGTAACGTGAATCAAATATTTAATGTTCCAGTGGTACTGATCAACTCTCACAACCTGTTTAGGAAATTACTTTTGAAAAAAACATTTTTTTACAAAAAAAAAAAAAAAAAAAAAGTAGAACACAGATTGCATAATGTCATTGATGGAAACAACAGTCAGCGAGCAATACATCCTTGTTAGATAGTGACGACTTTTTAATTTGTGGCATCTAACAGTACTGACAATGATATATAGTTCCAGTTTGTACCGAGTTATATTTTTCATTAGTATTTTCATTTTCCATATTAATGTTTGAGAAATGATTGCAAAGGACATAGAAACTGCTTTGTGGAAGTAAGTAAAAATGTTACAATTTTAAAAAAGAACAGCAGCAGTCATATGGCCATCTATGTAGATTATATAATGTTGGAGTGAAACTGGCTGATGGAGGCAGCAGTAAAGCATAGTTTTTGTTGAACATGTATAGGGCCATGTGTTTTAAATATTAAATAATGCTAGGGATTGTGAAATGTTATCACTTGATCAAAGATAGTGCTTTGGAGTTGAATGTATAACCATTTTATAAATGAGGTTAAAAAGAAACATTTTAAAATATTAAACCATCCCAAGTAGTTTCAGGTTCTTTTGTCAATAGAACCAGCCTTCTACTGTTTGCTTTACTGGCAATAGATCCCTTGTATGTCCCCTTTCATGTCTTACAGCATCTGTTAATAGTTCTCATTCTGCAAAAATGGGACACTTAACTGTCCACTTAATTGCAGCTGTTATTTATGAGAACAGATTCTTACATTAGACATTCATTGGGCATATTGAATAAATTCCAAAGAATAATACAAGATGGCAATATAATAGTTAACAGTGGCCATGGAAACATTCCCTTCTAAAGAATAGAAAATCATCTGAGTATAGAGGCCAATTCCAACTTTAAATATCATGAACATAACTAACTTGTTTACTTATGCTGGAATTTTGCCTTAAGTTTAATTACTTTATGTTTGACATCCGTCATTATCCAAAGAAGAGGAATACAGACAGTGCAAGGCTTCCTCTATGGCATGCTCATCTAGACTGTAGTATTTTGAAAAAAACTATCTTTACATATAATACACACACATTTTATATATATATATATATATATATATATATATATATATATATATATATATATTTATACATGCTTTGTATAGTAACAGGTAATAAGAATGTATTTCATATTTTTAGTGTTTATTTGGAGTCGAATGCAATCTGCATACCTTTCAGAGGTAAAAAAAAAGGTAAATCTGGAAAATGTAATATCGTTAAAGTGCATCATAAAACTGTACAGTGAGATCACATTTAATGTCCTCAGCATAATCCTCCTCCTTTAATATTATGATGTCCTTCATTTAGCAATTGCTGCAAGTAGCCCAAGTTATACGGGTTATGTCTAGCTAAGGACACAATGACCAGCTACTTTCCAAAGTTTCTGGGCACCATCCATACACCAAAATCAGCTGTTAATCAGCTCAAGCCATAGCACCAAGTTGCTCCTGAATATGGACAGGGATGTAGCTCTTCCTGCTGCAAAGAGTGCACTCCTATATGATTTTTTTAGGACTGACGGTCAACTACCACTGTTCCATGCTGGGAAGATTTTTTGTAAAGGAAAAAAAAGAAGTTATGTACTCACCATAACATTCCATGTGAGTTGTTTATCTCGCCTTTATTCTCACTGATGGGTTCGGAGCCAATCCTCGGCTCCAACACGGCCGTTAGCAAAGCTCAAGGTTTACCAGTAGCTCGAGACCAAGCCCCTTATCCCATGATGCACTGCTGGAATTACCTCAGATCTTGTTTGCTGCATGTATATATAACCCTGTGTGGGATGCACTCCCCAAGAAAGAAGAAGAAGTATTGAACAACCAGGATGACACTAGCGTCTAGGTCAACTGTCAGCCAGGAGGGGGATGGAGGGAGGGACGTGAGAATAAAGGTGAGATAAACAACTCACATTAGAGTTACCACCTGTCCCACTTTGCGAGGGACAGTCCCTCTTTGGGCATTTGTGTCCTGACAAAAAATATTAAAAATGGCAAATGTCCTGAGATTGCAGGACATAATTATGTCCCATATTTTATGTAAAAGTTGCATAAAATAGTTATTTCTGTATCTAAAATACCTAAATGTTACAAGAAACAGAATAAGCAACTAAACTGCTACAAGAATAAGCTTTTATTTAGGCAAAAAAGTTAAGTTCTATCCTTTGTACTGACCATGGGTATGTGTCGGCCTGTAAAATCTGATGTGTGTCCCGAAAATGTCCCACTTTGGCCATTTGAAAAGGTGGCAACCCTAACTCACATGGAACGTTATGGTGAGTACATAACTTCTTTATGTGAAGTTGTTAAATCTCACCGTTTATTCTCACTGATGGGTAGCGTCCCTAGCAACCGCAATCCTGGGTGGCTCACGGGAGTACATTTTTCAGGACCGTAGAACCAAAGGAAGACCTGTCCCTGGAAGCCTTATTCACTTTGTAATGAGTGATAAAAGTATGAGGCTTAGACCAAGTGGCTGCAGCACAAATGTTATCAAGGGGCAATTTGGCTTGAAAAGCAGAAGACGTAGAAACAGCTCTGGTTAAATGAGCCTTTACTTTGTGTGGCAAAGGTATGTTAGCAGTTGCATGAACAAATGAGATACAATCCAATAACCATTTTGAAAGAATTGTTTTAGCCACTGGTCCACTTTTTCTGGCCTCCGAAAGGATACAAAAAGTTGATCTGATTTCCTAATATCCTTAGTTCTATCAAGATAAAATTTGAGCTGTCTGTGCAAGTCAAGTTTGTGCAGCATGCATTCTAATTTGTTGGAATGGTTGGGAAAAAAGACTGGCAACTCAATGACCTGATTGATATTAGACTCAGAACAGACTTTAGGCAAAAAGGAGAGGTTTGTTCTGAGAGATACTCTATCAGCATGGAAAATCATATAAGGAGGTCTGATAGATAATGCTTGAAGTTCTGACACTGCAGGTAGAAGTAATGGTCACTGGAAAAATAGTTTTCCAGGACAAAAATTTGAGATCACAAGATGATGCTGGTTCGAAGGGGGGGGGGATTATTTGAGATAGCATAAAATTCAAATTCCAAGGAGAATAAGGAGTTTTGACAGGAGGCCTCATGTGAAAAACACCTTTGAGAAAAACCTTAGATAACTTATGGGCCATAATATTTAACCCATCCAGTCCAAGGTGGAAATTAGATATGGCGTCTAACTGAACCCGAACTGTGGCAGCTGCTGCTCCTTCCTTAAAAATCATTGTCAAAAACTCTAAAGTGGATGACAAAGGAGCTCAGAAAGGGTCAATTTTTTTTTTATGCTGGCCCAAATGGAGAATCTTTTCCACTTACTGCAATATAGTTTTCTGGTGGATGGCTTATGAGAAGACAATAGAATTTGTCTTGTGTCATCTGAGAGTGAATGAAGCCTGGCTATTTGGGGAAGTGGATCAGCCAAGCAGTCAGCTTTAGAGACTGCAGTGAAGGATGGAGGTCCCCTGACGGGTGTGTCAGGAGGTCTGGAACTGAGTCCAGGATCCATGGATCCTCCAGCAGATGATGATGAAGAAAAGGGAACCAAATCTGTTGAGGCCAATGGGGGGGCTATAAGGATAACAGTCCTTCCCAGTGACTTTGCTTTCTGTAAAAACCTGGGTATCAATGGAATTGGAGGTAATGCATATAGGAGACCCGGAGGCCAATCGTTTATGAGTGCATCTCTCGGGGGATGTCCCGGAGGTGGTATTAGGGCAAAGTAGCTTCTGCATTTGGTATTGATGTGACTGGCAAAGAGGTCACAGCAAGGCTGGCCCCATTTGTGGAAAATCATATCCGCAACGTGTTGGTTGAGAGACCACTCGTGAGCCAACAAGATTGCCCTGCTCAGCTTGTCCGCTATCACATTGGATTTTCCCGGGATGTGCATTGCTAACAGAAAATGCTGGAATGACACAGCCTATTGCCATACTCTGAGGGCTTCTCAACAAAGGGGGTAAGACTTGGTTCCGCCCTATTTGTTCAAGTACCAGACCACTGACATGTTGCCTGTCTGAATTGCAATTGTTCCTAGAGGAAGAGAGTCCTGAAAGTACTGCAACACCAGAAGTACTGCTCTCAACTCCAGAACATTGATATGCAGATGTGACTCTTGATCCATCCATGTGCCTTGGGCAGTCTTTCCCTGAAAATGCCCCCCCCCCCACCCTATCAGGAAAGCATCCGTGGTCACAGTGGCTATTGGGGGGGGGAGCACAAAGGGTGGTCCTATTGTGATATGAAGAGACGTCAACCACCACTGAAGGTCCCTCTTGCAAGAGTTTGTGATGAGAATCATATGGTTCATTGGCAATTTCTGGTAAGACCATTGAGCGAACAGAAGCCATTGAAGAATTTGCATATGCATCCTTGCGAGTGGAATGACTAGAATTGCTGCTGCCATCAAACCTAGTACCTTCAAGACCTCTGCGGCTGTAGCTCTGTTCTTGAACACCAATGAGTTGACGTGTTGGCGAAGAAGTGAGACCCTTTTGACTGGAAGATGTAGAGTGGTGGTTGAGATATCTAACTCTGCTCCTATAAAGACGGTATGCTGCGATGGAGACAAGGCAGACTTTTCGAAGTTGACTGTAATGCCTAAGTGGTTGCAGAGTGTCAGAGTAGATTCTGTTGCCTGAATCAATTGATGCCTGGTGGTGGCGGTAAGGAGCCAATCGTCTAGGTATGGAAACATTTGGAATCCTAGACGCCTCAGGTGATCCGTGACCACTGCCATGCATTTGGTGAACACTCTGGGGGCTGTAGTGAGACCAAAGGGCAAGGCTCGAAACTGGTAGTGATTGGCTCCCAGCCGGAAACGCAGGTGATCTCTGGAGTGCCTGTCCATCTTTATGTGGTAGTACGCATCCTTGAGATCGATGGAGCACATCCAATCACCTTTCCCTAAAAAGGGAAGAATGGCCTGAAGCGTGACCATTCGGAACTTCTCTTTTTTTACAAATTGGTTGAGTCTGCTGAGGTCCAAGATAGGTCTCCAGTCCCCTGTTTTCTTTGTAAGGTCCGAATCCTGTTTGGTCTGCTGGGACTGGCTGGATGACTCTTTTTTCTAGCAACTTGCGGACCTCTATAGTTGCTTGTTCCCTGATACTGGGTGGAACATCTGGGATTCTGTTACCAGAAGTGGGAGGGGAAGAGAACGGTATGAAATACCTTCTGGAAATGATGCTTTGTACCCAGGTATCAGATGTTATGCTTAGCCAGGCTTCTGGGTACAAAGATAAGTGACCCCCGACTGCCTCCAGAGCCAGACAGCCGGGTCTCCTTTCAGGAGCACTGGTAGGGCTGACCAGAGAACTGGCCTCTGTCACCCTGCTGTTGTGGACCCCCCTGCCGCGCTGGTGGCATCTTCCATTATAACCCCCTCCTCTGCCTCTAGATGGGGTTTCGCCAAGTGTGTCCTGAAAGGCTCCCTGGGCTTTTCAGAACCACATCTTTCCACCCTTAGGGCCCTTGGGATAGGGCCGAGTAGGGGTAGAAAAATGGACTCCGACGGCAGATAGAGTCTTTCCTTCCTGCTCACACCTGGTTAGAGTTTCCTTTACCTTGGGCCCAAACAGGGATGAGCCATCAAATGGGGTGTTGATAAAGGAAGACTTGAAAGGCTCCACAAATGAACAGAGATGCATCCAGGCTTGTCTACACAGAGCAATGCCTGAACTAATGGCTGTACTCGAACCATCAGCTGCGTAAGATATGAGACACATGGACGAGTTCACAGTCGAGTTTAGGGTAGCTAGCTGGGTGTTAACTTTGTCGGCAACCCCTGCAGCCCCCGTACCCTGGAGAGTATCTCCTAGCTCTTTCAGGAGATCTCTTTGTAGTCTGGTAAAATGGGTTAAATAGTTCACTGATCAAAGGGAAAAAGTTGCTGAACTAAACATGCGTTTCCCATATCTATCCATGATCCTGGAATCTCTGTTAGGAGGATGGATAGATGTGGATGTCTCAGATGTTTCCTTTTTGGCAGCTGCCACACCACCATGGCATCAACATGCACTCCCTTAGTTAAAAAAGCTTTGTCCACGGGGACAGAGATGAACTTATTTGGCTTCCGAGGGATAGGTTCCATGGCCTCCAGAGACTCCCATGCCTTACGAGAGATCAGCTCCATGAGCTCATCATAAGGCGGAGACACCCAAAAGGTGGAAGGTTGAGGCCCGAAAGCCTTCAAGAGCACTGACTCATCCTCACTAGGGCTTATGGACTGCCAACCACCCCTCTGATTAAGGATCTCTAATAATTCCGCAAAGGAGATATCCTCAGAGAGGGATAGAGGGGACACTTCTGACTCATCCAAGTCAGTGTCAGATGTCAAAGACTCCTGTGGGGAGTCCAAGTGCCTCCTCTTGCACAGTCTCTTCCTGGGTACATCCTCAGTGGGGGCTTTTGGGGAGGTCTCAGAAGAGCAGGGGGTGCCCTGTGGGGCAACGTGAGGCTCAGGGTCTCTACACTTGGGTTGACCGGTAGAAGCAGGAGCAGACACAGGCGCTTGAGGGGAGGAGGAAGCCAGACCTGATGTTGATGATGTCTTTGGAGACAGGACTCTCCTCATGGCATTGAATGCACCATGACTCCGACGAGAAGGGTTAGACGGATCCGAAGGGACCGTCCGATCCTCCCGCACCGAGGCCATGGGTTCCGAGCCCAAGGTAGGAGCCGAGCTCATCCGAGCTGAAGCCCTGAGAGGAAGAGTCGGCACCGACAAATCGGTACGACTATCCTCTCTGGACCCAACAGGAGAGTGTCGGCTCCTAGAGTCCCTGGTCGGCGCCGAGGACGTCCGAGTAGATGGAACCGATAACACCGGAGCAGGTCTCGGCTCCACAGGCTCAACAACCATCAGGTCGGCCTCCTCTGGCTCCAAAAGTCCAGTATGGCTCGGAAGAGGAACAGTCAAGTCCGGGTTAATGGTCTTCGGTTCCAATGAAGGTGTCAGAGCCGACAACAATTTGGCAAGGCCTGGTGCCCTTAAAAGCTTCTGCACCAACCGGTCCATATCCAGATTTAAGAGGCTGACAGAAGACTTTGAGGAGTGCACCGGGGGTTCTGATTGGAGCAGAAGAGATGAGGGAATGTCAGAAACCGGCTCCAAAACTGTGAGCTGGCTCCGAACAGAAGGGACACTCGGTTCCGAAGGCATTGGAACCGATGACCCTACACCCTCCATTTTTTTAGCCTTTTTCAATAACTTGGAGTCACCTGAAAACTTGGATGACTTACAGGATTTACTAGCACCATCCTGGTCACCCAGTGCTTCTGAGAAGGGGTGCTGAAGTAAAACCCTATCCACCAATTTCCTCCTCCTCCTCTCTAAAAGTACCCTGGAAGAGAAAAAGTGACAGATGCTACAAGAGTCTTGGGGGTGTAATGCCCCCAGACAATAAACACACTGAACGTGCCCGTCAGTGACTGACATTTTTTGTCCACAATCCAGACATTTTTTGAAGCCAGATTTAGGATGTGGCTTCTCTTTCTCATCAGACATCCTTTTAAATTTAGACATATTTAAACAAATGGAAAAAACACACCCAAAGCAACTATTTAAACAACTACTGACTAAGAATTTAGTTAAATACAAGGCCAACTACTAGGCCAACTGCTAACTAGAAACACTTCTATAGAAAAAAACAAAGCCAACACAGGGCACTTATCTAAATCTATATATATATATATATATATATATATATATATATATATATATATATATATATATATATAAACTATCCTAACAAGAATGAAAGTCAAGAAAAAGTTTTAAAACTTGCAAATAGATGAATCTTTCCAATAAAATTGGTCCGAGCTATCTGGAACACCGAGATCTGTGCCACGGCAAACTAGATCTGAAGTAATTCCAGCAGTGCATCATGGGATAAGGGGCTTGGTCTTGAGCTACTGGTAAACCTTGAGCTTTGCTAACGGCCGTGTCGGAGTCGAGGATCGTCTCCAAACCCAACAGTGAGAATAAACGGCGAGATTTAACAACTTCACATCTTACTTTTCTGTAAAATACATATATTTTAGATGGGAAAATGTGTTTTTATTGACTTTCATGTGACGTCTGCTCTCTTTTAAATGGGAGGGGTTTTTTTGTTTGTTTTTTTTTTTTTTTTACTTTTGTGGTAAACATTGTTACATCTTATTTAAACCTACATTTTCTGTGAAGAAATGGGTGTTATTCACTGTGTTTTTGGTTGGAAAAGTTACTTTTTTACAACTTACCTGTTTTATTGACGAAGGCTGCTTAGCTTCCCCTGGGAAGCAGGCACCTTTTTTGGCTTAACCCTAGAAGAATCTACTTGTTCTTTGGTTCTACCTTCTTCCAGCCACAAAAAGAAAAATAATGTTAAGCAGCCTTTGCCACCACAGCTGGCTGGCATTGTGCTTCAGCCACAGGTGGGTGACACTGCTGTAGCCACAGCTGGATCCTCAGACCACTCTTCTTTTTTTACTTGGTCCCTCTGATGTAATCCATACAGACACCATGGACCAGAGGTTAAACACATATTCTGCAGCTGCTTGTGTGCCCTTGTCAGGTAGAAGAAAGCCAGTACTGTCATTCTTGGGAGAAGGGGCAAGGAAGGCCTCTCTGCTTAGCTAGAAAGCTGTGCCTATCTCTAATGTGGTGATAGCTGGCAATTCTGGATCTGTTTCATCAGGAATTCCTGTCAAAAGAAGCAAAAGACTATACAGATATATGCTCCTGTCTCAGTGACATTAGAATGGAGAACTTTATTGAGCTTAGGTCAAGGTTTAGTGTAGGCATCTGACACTTCTTATATGGATGGTTTTGTTAAAAGAAAAAAGATCCTTCTTTTTCTGAAGAGTTTCAAGAGTTTGAACGTCAAAAGGAGTGTGAAGAGACAGAAGTACCTCCACAGATTTCTGGTTCAAAATTTGAACAGAATTTATTAATTTATTGATATTTGTTTACTGGGAAAGTCCACTGGGCCAGGCTAACCCATTTTCAGTGGAGGCCCGGAGAGAAAAGCTCCAGGAAACATAGATAAAATACAAAATTTAAAACATATTTTTACATAAGAAGCATCTTAACAATATTATATAAATTTACAGAAGGTAGAAAAACTTATTGGAAGACAGAAGGGAAAATGTATGATTCAGTGAAGACATTTAGTACATCATACAAAGCATAACACAGTGATATTTGGCAACAGAGAATAACATACTGTTATACTTAAATAAAAAAGGTGGAGGCTCTGCAATAATTTTCTCTAACCTTCTCTCCCTGATCCCTCTACAAATTCCAACTCCTGAGTTCAAAAACGCTGAACTTACAGCCAGTCTCCTTCGACTAAATAAACATAAGAACATCTGCATTATCTCCCTTTATATATCCCCAGGTGACAACATAACAACCCTTGAAAATATTCTTTACTGGGCCTCAACTGAAATCAAATTTGAAACCTACATTCTAGGCGACGTTAACATTGATTGGAATAAAATCAACTCTCCTTCCCCCTCCCAATTCATCAACCTCTTTAACTTCACCCAAGTAATACACTCAACCACCCGGCCTAAGAAAACAAGTCCCCCAGGATCTACCATTGACTGGATCCTAGTCTCTCATCCAAACAAAATAACTCTTTCAGGCACTATCCCTGATACCTTCAGTGACCATCTCCCTACTTTCATACACCGCTCCGCTAACTCTACCCAATATCTACACCACTACATCCACACTCGTAATCTCAGCAACTTCAACCCAACTATCTTCTCAAACATTCTTAAACATACCAACTGGCAGACCCTAAATACACTTCCCCTAGACAAAGCTGTTGAACAGTTTAACTCTATCTTCCTAAATACTCTGAACTCCCTAGCTCCTCCAAGAAACAAACGAGTCAAAGCTAACTCTGCCCCCTGGCTATCCAAAGAAACAATACAAGTCATGCATCAAAGGGACAAATCTTGGAAGCTATACCAGAAAAATAAAATCCCTTCTTCCCTGCTCCAATACACCCAACTCCGCAACCTAGCAAAAAAACTAATCACCCTGGACAAAAGAACTACTACTACAAACTACAGTCCAACCAAAATAAGAACCCCAAACAGTTCTGGAAATCAGTAAATTCCCTTCTCCACCCAGGATCTAAAAATAACCCTTGCCCAGACCCAAGTAAAACTGACTCAGATCTAAGCTCTCTCTTCAACAAATTCTTCACGGAATCTATAGCTAATCTTACCAAATCCTTCCCCAACAATAATACATCCAACTCTCTTTCCTCAACTCCCAACAACCCCTCTAACTGTCCTCCCAGTTTCCAGCTGAAACCTGTTTCAACTATATTCATAAAAAGACTTTTATCTAAACTAAAGCCATGCACTAATGCCCCTGATAACATCCCCTCCTCTTTCCTTAAATGTGCTGCCGAAGGTATTGCTCTCCCTATCAGCATCTTAATTAACAGATCTATAAAAGAGTCATATGTTCCTATGCTTTGGAGATCAGCCAACATTCTCCCACTTCATAAAGGAGGCAAAAACACAAATATCTCCAACTTTACCAATTGCCCTACTCTCACCTTTATCAAAAATCCTAGAGAAATGCATCCACCACCAACTCATGCCTTTCTTAATCCATAACCACCTCCTAACACCCACCCAACATGGTTTCCGCCCTGGACACAGCACTATTACTGCCTTACTATCCTTCTTAGAAACAGTCAACCAAGCCAGGGATTCTGGGTTACTAGTTTCCACTGTACTGCTAGATCTGTCTAAAGCCTTCGACACCATCTCTCACAAAAACCTTCTCTTTCATCTATCAAACCTTCATTTCTCCCCTGATACTCTATCCTGGTTCTCTAGCTACTTATCAGATAGATCCCAAGCTGTCAAATGGAACAACTCTACCTCCTCCTTCTTACCTACACCCACTGGTGTTCCCCAGGGGTCCATCCTTGGACCCATGCTTTTCAACATCTTCATAAATAACCTTCACTCTGCCATCCCAGACACAACAGTCATCCAATACGCAGATGATTCTACCTTAGTCTGCGCCGCCTCCAACATTCCCGAACTACTGACAAAACCCAAATAGCTTTTTCCACTACTGAGAACTGGATGCACCAAAATCATCTCTCTCTAAACTCTAATAAATCCAAAATTCTTCTCTCCGCTCCTCCAGGGCTTGCACATTTGATAAAACAGCATTCAAAATCATAAGCCAAACAAAGTCAACCATAGAGGTGGTCCCATCTGCAAAACTCCTTGGCATCACTATAGACGAGCACCTCAAATTTGATAGCCACATACAACAAAACATAAAGAAAACCCACCAAAAGCTAGGTATGCTCTATAAGAACAACTGCTTTCTCTCCAACTCCACTAGACATTCCTTAGCAACTACCTATCTTCTACCATCTCTACTATATGGAGCCCCAACCCTTACTAACCTGTCTTATTCCATCTCCACTAAACTCGAAATCTGCTATAATAAAATCTCTAAATTTGCTACCAAATCTAAAACCTCTTCTCACCATTGTCTTTCCCTACAAACTCTGAACTGGCTAGAACTCCCTAACTACCTAGACTACCTCCAACTAACCACTGCTCACAAATTAATATTCTACCCTGAAAAATGCCCAGCCCTAGCAAACATCCTTCCGCCATACACCCCAAACAGATCTCTTAGATCTGAACACCAAAATTTAATCACCATCCACAAACCCAATGCCCTGCTGGCCAGCTCCTTCCCTCCTACTCTCTTGGCAGGAAATGGAACTCTCTCCCTTCTTCTCTTAGAACAACATCTAACACTGAAGCCTTCAAAATCCAACTTTTCTCTTACTTATCCTCTAAACATAAGTGCACCTGCTTACATCCTACATAAATCTACATAAATTCCCCTTGAACCCTCTACATCCTTTCTCTTTACTCTACCCTAATACTAGCTTCTTTTCTTCTCTTTTTCTCTCGATCACTGCTTGATCAAACTATATTCTACTCTCAGTTTATGTACTTTCTCTCTCTCTACTCCTCATATGTAAATATTGTAAATAGCATGTAACCTTACACCTTCTTTTCATACAGTCAAACCTGCTACTTAAGGAAACTACTAAATCTATTGTATCTACCTTCCTGAATGATGTTTTTTGAAGTATACTGCGTGTATTTGCTTTTTTACTAACTGTATTCAATGTAATGTTATTCCAAATGTCTATATTTTATTACCATCTTTTACACTATGTAACTTAGATTGTATTTGCTTTGCTTTTGGAGCTTTTCTCCCCGGGCCTCCACTGAAAATGGGTACGTTCTGGCCCAGTGGACTTCCCCGGTAATCAAACTGGAAATAAATAAATAAATAAATAATACTTGAAAGTAGAGGAGTGTATCAGTTAGATCTTTATGTGATAAAGTATTAGGAGCATGGAAGTAAGGTTAGTGTGAAGGCATAGGGGTAACACTAAAGAAATCTGGTACAACATGCAAAGCATAATACCGTGGTATTTGGCAAAGCATGCAAAGCAGTTTGGTGGGGGAAAGAGGAAGAAGGTAGTTTGTTAGAGCAGAGGGAGAGTAGAGACCAGTGAAAGAAGGGAGGGGAAGGAGGAAGGAGGAAGAGATGAGTAGAGGGAGTGTTAGATGAAGTATTCATTTGGTAGCTTAAAAGTAAGAAAGGAATTTGTGAGTAAATGAGCTGGATAGAAAGGGTTTAGGTAATGGCTGAGGAGGGAAATGAGCCGTTACAAATCCACATGGAAGAGAACTGACTGTGCAGTCCACTTTTGAAGTTGGAAGGTGTTGGTAGAGGGCATATAGATGATAGAAGATTGTTCCAAATTTTGGAGATAGTCCAAGAGTATAAAAATTGACCTGCAGGAAGTTTGGGTTTATGTACTTAGAGAAATTATTGGTGTTCAGAACATAAGGGGCAAGCTGGAGCATGCAGGGTAAAGAGGAAGCTGAGTGCTGGATAGTCATGAGGTTTATATATAAGTTTATGGGAGATTGTAAGATGATGGTGATGATGATGGGAGATTGTAAGCTAGAGGAGAAGAAGGTAGTGGGGCAGTTCTAGCCATTGTAGTTGCCAAAGGGCAATGCAATGATGGGTAGAGTGGTGACTGTTTGAAGCAAATTTAGCGATCTTATTATAGCATGTTTCTAATTTTTCCATTAAGGAAGACTGCAGATTAGTTAATAAGGGAGCACCAAAAGTTAGTGAAAGCAGACGGTATGACAGAGCTAATGCTTGCTTAGTAGGGAGGGAGAAGAATTTGTTATGTCTATATAGTAGCTCCAGTTTTTCATGGGTATTATTTATGTTATTTTGAATGTGATGATCGAATTTAAGATTTTTGTCTATAATTACCCCTAATAGTTTGGTGTTGGTAACTAACTCAATTTTAGTAGAGTTAAGGAACAGACTTTCAAAGTCAGCTATATTAAGGGAAATTTTCTCTTTGGAGTGAATATCATAATTTTGGGGTTTTTTAGGATTTAGAGAGAGCTGATGATTGTGAAGCCAGGTTTCTACTGTGGTAAATGCAGATTGGGTGATTTGCTTTGGAGTGTTTGAGTTGTGGGCAGAGCAGATTATTGTGGAGTCATCTGCGTACTGGACTAGAGAAGCAAGGTGCAGATTATTAATAAAAATGTTACACAGAAGAGGGCCTAAGACTGAACCTTGGGGAACACCAGTAGGGTTATGTATGTAAGGGGAAGTGGAATTCTGCCATTTAACAGCATGCTGTCTATTAGAGAGGTAGCTTTTGAACCAGTTAAGAGTCTGAGTGGATAGGCCAATACTAGAGAGACAGGACATAAGCATAGAGTGAGATATAGTATTGAATGCTTTTGATAAGTTCAGAAAGAGGGCTGATATAATGTTACCAGAGTCTCATGCTTTGTTCACAATGTCTAAGAATGAGATTAATGCAGTAGATGTGCTATGTCCAGGACGGAAACCATGCTGAGTAGGGGAGAGAAGGTTGTATTTTAGAAGGTAGTCTAAAAGTTGTTTTTGAACACACTTTTCTAGAATTTTAGAGATAGGAGAAAGTAAAGATATGGGTCAGAAGTTGGAGATGTCAGTTGAGGGGCCACTTTTATGAAGTGGTAATATGTTAGCTTTTTCCAGAAGCAAGGGATGTAAGATTCCTGCATGGATATATCGATCCAAATGCTAATGGGGTAGGCCACAGAATCTGCTGCAAGTTTGAGGAATCTGGCAGAGATATTGTCAGCAGAGTTGGAGCAGGGCTTTAGTTTTGGAAGCAGCTTTTTGATCAGGAAGATAGGGATAGGAGAGAGTGTAAAAAGTGATGAAGGAGTCAAAGGTTTGGCATTTGATGAGAGAGTGTCAGTGGAAAGAGAGGGGTGGTGAGTAGAAGATGGTGAAGAAGTAGAGTTGGAGTTGGGGAGAGAAAGGAAAAAGGTAGAGGTGATATTGGCAATAGTGTCAATAAAGTAAGTATTAAAGATACTTGCAATTTGTTCTGGTGGTTTATCAGGGTGTGGACAAAGGTTGGGTTTAGTGCCTGGTTTAAGGCGATTGTTGATGGAAGACCAGAAAGCTTTAGGATTAGTTTTAGTACTAATCTGCTGGTTCCAGAAGTAGTGCTGCTTCTCTTTAGAAATAAGTTTCTTAGCTTGGCTACAGAGCTACCTATAATGATCCACACACATACATATATTACCTGATCGAAAACCCGTTTCAGTGAACACCACAAGACCGACACATAAAGTGCAAACTATGGTAATGGTGAATGTTCAAAACCACAAAACACGAAATGTCGAAGTGTCATGGTTGGCCCATCTGTGGTATAGCTCGGTAAGGTAAGTGTGCGATAGTTACGGACCTTAGGGTTAGGGTGCGGGTTAAGGTAAGTGCATAGATAAGTAATGTATGTAAGGTTTAGTGTAGAGTTAGTAGTAGGGTTTTAAGTGTATGTGTGTGGATTATTTGTTTTGTTTGGGTATATGTCTGTAGGGTAAGTGTGCAATAGTTACGGACCTTAGGGTTAGGGTGCGGGTTAAGATAAGTGCATAGATATTAATGTATGTAAGGTTTAGTGTAGGGTTAGAAGTAGAGTTTGGTTAATGTATGTATGCGTTTTATTTATTATGTTTGGGTATGTAGTATGTAGCGCAGGGTGGTGTTGGCTGACTATGACGGTTTGAGATTTGAAAATTCACGGTTTAGGGGGTTCGGCGTATTTGCGGTTCGCGCTATAAGTGTCAGTCTTGTGGTGTTCGCTGAAATGGGTTTTCGATCTTTTAATATAGACCCATAAAATCTGATGTATTTTTAGATTTATGCCAAGCTTTCCATGCTTTGTCCCTGTCAGTCATAATTTGTTTATTAGCTCTAGTTAGCCAGAAGGCATTCCTAGTTTTGGTTCTTTTAATTCTTGAAGGGGCTAGACTATCCAAATTTTTTTGAAAAGAACTGTTGAAGTAGAGCAAAGCATCATCCTGGGGGAGGGTCTTAAGGATATTCCAGGTGATACTTTTCAGGATTCTGTTGAAGGAATTTGACTTTGGATAGTCCCTGTGAATGATTCCCTTTCTCTGAGACTATTTCCAGAGTTAATCAGTTGTTTTAGTGGGACAACAGTGATTCTCCCTCCCTCAGAAAATAACTTACAACGTAAAGTCACAAACTACTCAGAAAATAGTAAGATTTATTACAACAGGAATTTCCTGAACCTACACCTATTCCTCCTATTCTTTCTGCTTTGAAAGATGTTTTTGTCATACGCTGCAATTTCCCCAACAGTCAGTCTGCTGCCCCCCTAAAAAAGCAGATCAATTATATTAAGGTTCTCAGCCATTTAATTTTTTATACACTAGTCCCAGATCAGACTCTGCATCATATAGATTTTTAGTAAACCCAACTGCTGCTAAGCATTTTGTTAGTACAAATCCCTTTCCATTTGAAAAGGGTGGGAAGGATGTTGATAGGTTTGGTGGAAAAGTGTATGCTTCTGCAACTCTTGTTTTTAGAATTTGCAACTGTCAGACTCTTATGTTGAAATTTATCCTGGCCACTTGTGAGAATATGAGGAATATCTTGGCATCAGTTGCCTCTTGTGAAGAGAAAACCACTTTGTGTAATTTGGGTTTTACTGTTTCTCAAGTCACTACCCATAATGTGCATATGACACTATTAATGCCACTTTCAGGGCTGCTGCCATGGGAACTGTTATGAGGAGGTTTTTCTAGTTGCTTTCCCATAACCTCCCACAGGATGTCAAAAATTTTAGATTTAGAATTCCGTATTTCCCACTATTTAAATTCTCACCTGGAGAACTGGTTATGATAACATATCAACCCAATGAAAGCTGAATCAACTCATGGGTCATTACATTTTGCTACCTTCATAGGTTCATAGGTTCATAGGTTCATACTAGGCTATCTGCCCTAGGGCATTTATAAGCCTAGCCAGAATGTGTTTGGCTTTCGCCACCCATTTTAAATTTATTTTGCTATGCCCTTTTTCGAGGTTAGTATACTGTGCCTCAGTCCAACAGTGACACAGAAGTGATACCCGGGGTAAACCTTTGATCTCCCATCCACTCATCAAGATTCCTCTTGAAGAGAGTCAATGAGGGACTCTGCCTAACCTGGACTGGGATTTTATTCCAGAGTGAAGGGAGCGTCTGGGTTGTGAATCTGTCCCTCCAGCATGTCCTATTTATTTCAGTGCTGAGGTTCAAGTCTCTCAAGCACGTAGCTCGATGGGATTTGTATTTTCTGAGGTGCAGCATGTCCATTAATTCCAGGTTGGACATGGCTTTATACGTCAGGCAAAGATCGCCTCTGAACAGGCGGTATGCCACTGAGTAGAGCTGGAGTTTCTTTAACCGGGCAGCATATGGCATCTGTTTGAGCCCTTTGATCCTCTTGGTGAGGTACCTTTGGGGTCTTTCCAGTTGCTGCAGGTGTCTGGTAAGGTACATCCCAAAAGGGGCATTGTACTCAATTATGGGCCTGATGAGGGATGAGTAAAGAGGCACGATGACCTCCCCTGATCTAGATGTGAATCCCTTCATGATTAGGTGGGCTATATAAAATGTTTTTCTAACCACTTTGGCCACGTGGTTGTCAAATGAGAGATTGCTATCAACTTGGGTCCCTAGGTCCCTAATTACTTCTGTACTTAATGGATTACCACCTATGTGGTAATTTGTGGGCACTTTGTTTTTGCCAAAGGGGATGACTATATACTTTTTGGCATTCAGCTTGAGGCCATGGCTCTGGCACCAGTTGTCTGTTTCTATGAGGCCCTTTTGGAGGATGCTTGTGTCAGCTGGAGAGTCGATTATGGCGCCCAGTTTGCAGTCATCTGCAAACTTGGTCAGCCACAGTCCTTCCGTGTTGGCTTGTAACTCTGAGAAATATATACCGAACAAGAGAGGTCCCAGGACTGAGCCTTGTGGGACACCACTTGTAACTGGTTTGGAGTCTGACATGGCTCCAGCAATTCTAACCATGTGGGTTCTGTCCTTGAGCCAATTTGCAATCCATATAGTGACATAGGGGTTTATATTTAAGCTGGTGAGCTTATCTATAATGCCCGAGTGGGGTATTGTATCGAAGGCTTTTGCGAGGTCCAGGTAGGCTGTGTGGACCACCTTCCCCTCGTCAATGGCCTTGGTGACTGTTTCAAAGAAATCAACCAGGTTTAAGAGGCAGGATCTGCCCTTAACAAAGCCGAACTGGGTAGGATCCAGTGTCTGTAGGTCCCCAATATCTTTATTTATGAGGTCCATGATGATCCTTTCCATAGCTTTGCAGACCAAGCTAGTCAGGCTTATGGGGCGATAGTTTCCAGGATCCGTTGAGGCACCACCTTTATGGAGAGGGACCACTGTTGCTGTCGCCACTCTTTGGGCACATATCCTGTAGTAAGGCTGAGATTGAACAGTAGTTTTATGTTTGGGTTTAGCTCTTCTTGGAGTTCATGTAGGACGCAGCCGGGACACCGTCTGGTCCCATTGATGCTGTGTTTTTGCTTTGGAGAGGGAGCCCTTACCTGAGCATCTGAGATGTCAGGGGCAGCACTCTGCTGGGATAGATATTTGCCCTTTGGTGGGGGAGTTTGCGCTGAACCTGTCAGCTAGGATGTTGGCAATGTCTGTGGGTTTGGTGTATTTTTGTCATTTTGGACTAATTCTGAGCATATCTGGGAATTACCACCCAGGTTCCTAACATAACTAAAGAAAGCCTTGTGATTATCCTTAGTGTCCTGTGCAATTTTTCTCTCGAAGCTGGCCTTAGACAATTTTATGAGTGCCCGTAGTTTTGCTAATACTGATCAGTGATGCCTTCCCTTTTGGGATTTTGCTCTATCATTTAGTAGCTTCCTCCTTCTATTGTATAGTTTGTTTATGGCTGGGGTCCACCAGACAGGACGTCTGCCTTTGGAGGACTGGGTCTTGGTTTTATTTGGGATCGCATGATCCATGCATTCCTGAAGGTGTTCATAGAATGCATTTATAAAGGATTCTGCTGTCTGGGCCATATTTTCCACAGGAACAGGGGCTTTGAAGGATTCCACCTCGGTTTTGAGGAGTGTGAAATTTGCTTTAGAGAAGTTTTTCACTGTGGTTTTCTGGGCAGGGGGTGGGGTCGGGATGTGAATATCCAGTTAGATTAGTTTATGGTCTGATCTTACCAGTGAGGGATACACTTCTGGTCTGGAGCATAGAGTCCCCATGTTGGTGATGATCAGGTCCAGTATGTTTTCCCCTCTTGTGGGAGTGGTAACAAGTTGTTCCATAGCATTTGAGTTTATAAATTCTAGGAACCTTTGGGCTAGGGTGTTGGAGCTAGAGTAATGCTCCCAGTCTATGTTTGGGTAGTTGAAGTCCCCAATATAATGGTGTTTGGAGAGACCTTCATATTTTCCAGTGTTCTCAGGAAGGCTGAGTGGGGTTCCTGGGTTTGGGAGGGTGGTCTGTAGCAGGCTATAAACTGGAAGGCAGTTTTACCCACTGTTAGTTGCACATGGATAGTCTCTGATGCTTCGTGCTTTGCCACCATCCTGGAGGTGTGGGTATCTTTGATGAATATCGATACCCCCCCCCTCCTTTTGTGGTTCGGTCCAAGTTTTGGGGCCGAAAAGCATGGTATGAGGTATAACCTGGTAGTGCTGGGGTGCTCTCGGAGCCCTGAACCAGGTTTCTGTTACTGCACAGATATCGATGTTCTCCATGCTAAGGAGAGTTTTGAGTGCATGCATCTTGAGGTTTAGACTTCTGGCGTTGAGTAGCATTACTCTTAGTTTCTTATCCCTTGTGATACCTATGGAGGTGGGTTTGTCTTTTGAGCCTTGCCTAAAAAAGGCACTATGGGGGTAGCAAGAGCCTTTGCCAATATCTGAAAGCCCAGGGGTGACAGGTGCAAGCCGTCCCTAGCGAAGCATCGTGGCTTGTCGAGCATATCATCCCAAGTTGACAGGCATTGCATGCACATAATTTAATCAAAAAAAATTAATTTACCTAAAACAGATTGGTTAGCCCTTATTAGTTTAATTCCATTCACTCAAGACTTATGCAGAGCAATACAAAATTCTTCCTTTAATTCTTTGCCCAAATGTATAGCTCTTATACATGGAACATTACAAGGAGAATACACTTGGGAAAATCTAATATCAAAACTTTATAAAATTATTATTAATTATAAATCTATCCCTAATCAGAAATTTTGGGACTTTATTACTAAGGGTTTTATGTTGTATCTAACATCCGATAATAAAGCTAATCTTTTACTTTCTATTAAATTAACTTCTAATTTGCAGGTTTGGAAGATTTTTTCCTGGAAATTTTTACATAGAGCCTTTTACACTCCTTATAACATTGCTAAATTTAATCTCTCTAAGGAAGTAAAATGTTGGAGATGTTCAATAGTTTGTAAAGCTGATTGGTCTCATATTTTTTATGAATGTTCTCATATAAATTAATTTTGGGATGATATTGCTAAATTTCTTCAAGCTATTTTCAGTGATTCTTTCATGTTATCAAAATCTTAAAATTTTTTGAATGTAACAGATTTTGTTATACTGAATAATAATAATAAATATATTCTTTGGTCAATAATGGCAGTTGCCAGAAAGTGTATTACGAGAAAATGGAAATCACCTTCCGTTCCAACCTTTGAAGACTTCTTGACTTTGTTGGATAAAAGTAGCATCAATGGAAATACAAGCTAAAGAATTAAGAATTTTTCCCAAAAAATGGTCTAATAATCCTTGGAAGAAGGTTATATCCCTTATTAACACAATGAATTCATATCTACCCTCAATCAACTAACTACTTGGAATTTGTTCTGTTGAATTTTATATGTCTTTCTTTATATATGTATGTAATTTGCTACTTTCTAATTTATTGTTTGAGGCATCTGTAAATTTTGTATATATTTTACCATATTTTGTTTTTCAATTGTAAATGTAAATTCAAAATGTTTTCATATTCACTTTATTGAAAAATAATAAAAAATCTTTGAACAAAAAAAAAATGAAATTCTCCCTTGGATAGAAAACTAGTTTTTAGCCCATCTGCTGCAGATATAATTAAAAAGTGTTATCAGAGGGAAAAGCTGATTCAAGGGATCTCTCATATTTTTCCCTCCTTCTCCAAGTTTACCAAAGGATTCAATGTCCCTTGTCTAATTTCAGTAAAAAGCAAAATAAACAGTCCCAGCAATCTGCGGGTAAGCAGGTGTTTAAAAAAGCAGTAGCAGAGAAGTTCCAAAAAAGAAAACAGGGGCCCTCTAGAACAAAGGACACACTAGTAAATCTAAATGATTATATTACGGACTTTCTTCCCCCCTCACACCCTGGCACTCCCTTAATTCTTCTAGAATGTCTGAACCTACATTTCTCTCTCTGTAAACAAGATTGTTTCAGACAGATGGGTGCTGAGAGTATTCCATCAATGACACAGATGACAGTGGGAGTCTCTCCCTCCTTTACAGGGGATTCTACCACATCTGTCAGGCCAAGCTCTTCCTTTTCCTCCTGTCATTCAACATATGATGGCTCGGGGGTGAAAGAAGATGTCCCTCCTCATCCTCATTTAGGAGATGGGTTTGATTCAAGGATGTTTCTGCTGCCAAAGAAAGAAGAAGCCTTTTGGAGACCAGTTCTGGACCTTTCCCTTCGGAACCAGTTTGTTATGGCACCTAAGTTCAAAATGCTGTCACTTCACAACGTTTTAGCCCTTGCTCACCATTTGAGTTTCCTACTGACCTTAGATTTAAAAGATGAATATCATTCCATTCCTATAGATCAGATTTCAGGCAGTTCTTAAGATTTTTGTCTCTTTGGATCACACTATCAGTTATCTGCCTTATCCTTTGGACTACCTGCTGCTCTAAGGGTGTTCAGAAAGTGTCTACCTCCTGTGATAACCTACTACAGACTGCAAGGTATTCACATTTTTCCTTATTTAGATGACTTGCTTATCTTTGTAGAGTCTTTTTCAAAGTCTCAGGAATCCCTCACTTGGATAAGATATCTCTTATGTAGGCTGAGATTCCAAGAGAAAATTCAGAAGCCTTTTCTGACTCCTTCTCACAGGATTGTTTTTTCTGGGGGTCTCTGCTGAGCACTTCAGTTCAGAGAGTTTTCCTTCCACAGGAAAAAAAAATAGATCTGTATTTAGATCTATTCCTGAGGTTTTCCATTCAGACTTCTATCTCAGCAAAGGAATTCCTCAGGATTCTGGGTCTCGTGGCATCAGTGAAACCCAGAATGATACATCTTGCAAGAATCTCCATGAAAAAGTTACAGTGGTATCAGAAATATCCATGGTTCCAGCACCAACATCCCCTGACCTTTGAAATTCCAATTCTAGACTTTGTGAAAAAGGAGATTATGTGGTGGATACACCAAGATCTTTCAGAATCCAGGTCTTCCATTCTTCTGTCCTGCACTTGCAATGTCAGTAATAGCAGATGCCTCAGACTTTGGCTGGGGAGAAGTGTCTATTGGGATAAAAGTGCAGAATCTTTAGAACAAAAACGACAGGCCAAAATAATTCAATATAAAAGTGATTTCAGCTCTCAATAATTCTCTCAAGTCTCTAAACTAGTGTTTACAGACAATAACAAGGTGATGTGGTACATAAACAAGTAAGGGGGAACCAGATCTTAATATCTGTGAAGATTAGCCATTGTATTATAGGATATAGTTCTTCAGCACAATCTCACTCTACAGGCATTTTACATTCTGTCAGAGTAAAACTGTGTGGCAGATAGGCAAAGTTGGAATCAGATGGTCTTCAAGATTTGATCCATCTGTGGGGAATACCTCAAATAGATCTTTTGACGCCTCTCAAAACAATCAGTCGAAAAAAATCTACTTTAGGGCTCCATGCAAGAAGGCCTGGAAGACAGAGGACTTTTTTCCTTGGACAAGAATGTTCCTGTATGCTTTTCCTCCCTTTCCACTAATATCAAGGGTACTTATGAAGGTTTAGAAGGACCCCCAAAGATAACTGTGATGACTCCCTTCTGGCCCAGGCAACAGGGATTCTCCATTCTTCTGTAAATGGCTAAGGGCAATTACCACAAGCTTTATCCCAGACTGGGTGTACACATACAAGACCAGGGGATAGGGTGTTTGATGTATCCTGACCCTAAACAACTGCAATTGACTGGATGATAGTATCTTAATAAGCACCTTTTTCTCTGAGGATGTGCAACAGGTATTAATGGAGACAAGAAAGCCTGATACTAGATAATCAGATATTAGCAAACAGAAATTTGTTTTGTTGACACCAAATAGAAACCATCAACCATTCAGGGATAGTCTTTCTCTGTTTTTATATTATCCGTGCAAGTTACTATTATATGGCCTGTCTTATTCCTAGATTAAGTTTCGTCTGATAGTCATTTCAGCATGTATGCCCATGGATCTCGATGCAGTCCCATTTGAAAATGATTTTGAAAGGTGTGTTGCACAAGATGTCAGACTATCTTATTTTTCACAAAGATAGTGTTTTTTTTAAGAATTAATCCTTCTTTAATGTCTAAAGTGATATATGAGTTACTTTAATATAAGCTATCAATCCCTGTCTTCTTTTCAGAACCTAAAATGGAGGGAGACAGGTTACTTCATACATTGGATATCCACAGACAACTCAGGTATTATCTTGATGGAGCTGAATCTTTCAGAACTTCTGATCAGTTATTCATTTCTTGTGAAGGTAAGAAGAAAGGACAGCAACTGTTAAAACAGGCTCTTTCTAAATGATTGTCTCATGCAATTATTTTTGTTACTCTCACCTCAACAAAACTATTCCATACAGGGTCAAGGCACATTCTGTCAGGGCCTTGGGTTGTTTTGTGGATTTTTGAAAAGGGATAGATTCTGGAAGTATTCAAGAAGCAGTAACTTGGTCTTATGTGCATATTTTTACAAAGTACTAAACTATATTTATTCTAAAAGTCCAGGACAGGCTTTGCTATGACCATTCTTCAGCGGCTGGACTCTCAACCTTCCTCAGCCCAGTCTATCTAATCTATGGTAATTTATTCATATAGTTAAGGCTACTGTAGTGGTGATTAAATGAAGAACATTGTACAGTTGTGTAAGTAAAGTTACCATAACTATAGATGTTTAAATGATCACCACTGCAGCAGCTTCACTCTCCCTCCCTCCATCTTGCTTATTTTTTTATGTTTTTATGGCAAGGTATGGACATTTATTACATTACTATTTTCTTAGCTTTATCCTTTGCAGAGCTTTACCCTCCCTCTGAAGGGCTTCATGACCAAGCCTAACTTTTAGTCAGATCAAGCTGAATAACGGTGTGAGTGTGTGAAGGGTGCCCTGATATAGGCTACTGCAGCAATGATCATTTGTACATCAACTGTTATGGTAGGTTTACTTGCACAACCGTATTTTCTTTACTATATGCTGAACGTCTTTATGCTAGGGCTTTATGTCATGCCATATTAAAACTAAATGAAAATGCATGGTTTCCGTTTTACCAGTACAGTAGAAGGTTTTCTGAAAATGTCAGGTCAGGTGACAAAAAAAAAGCAGTCAAAGCTCAGAATAAGTGAATAATGGAAACTAAAATGATGCCATTAGAACAGCAGATGACAGTATTGAGCTATCTGCTATACCGACAAACCTACACTTTGTGATTTGTTTAGTAGAAGAAAGACTAATGGTAAGGAGCTGGAGTTTTTTTTTTGTTTGTTTGTTTTTTTCACCGATAGCACTTTGGAGAAAGGCATTTCAGAAATTGCTTTGTATTTCACATGCAGATGGAGGAAGTTGGGCTTTAAGAACTGCTTATAGCTATTTCAGTTAGAATAATTTATTTTACCAGATGTAAATAAATAAACTTTCAAGCTTTGGGAAAAGCATATTGTTGTGCAGAGCTTTCAATATCTGTAAGTGTATTTCTTTAGGGGATGTTTGGACAATTAATGAATTTCATTTGGTTGCTCATTACAATTGTAATTCTAATTCTGGCATGTTGATTTATACAATAATTTGTGAGTTTATCGTGTCTTACACTGCAAAGTGAAAAAACAAAAGCATTTTGTATTTTATAGTATAACAGAAATGCAGCCATGTGAATGGAAAACTTCCGAATCTTAGAAAAAAAGTTTTATATATATATATATATATATATATATATATATATATATATATACACACACATCTAGGTCCCTATCAGTTTATAGAGTTTTCAGAAACTCTAAATTCATATGGATGAGACTATATGATTGAGTTTTTGAAAACCCAAAGCTTTTGAATGGAGATCACAGTACAGTGCAGAATGGGAAATTTACCCATTTCCTCAATGTAGTGCGATCTCAAAGTTGGTATATAGAATTTGCTGGGGGTGTGGAAGGTGCAGGGGGCTTTCCCCCCTTCAGAAACATAAAAAAGGTAGATTTCTCTTTGATGTTTGAGTTTTCGGAAACTCAATCATATGGTCTCGACCATATGAATTTCAAGTTTCTGAAAACTCAATCATCTGAGATAGACCTACATAAATATATATATATATATATATATATATATATATATATATATATATATATATATATATCAATAAAATACTCATCTGTATTGATACTGCATTGCAGGCATTACCGTTTGTAATTTTAAAGCATCTGTAACTTGTATGTCACTGCCATATCAGATATTGTTTATATATGTTGTTTGGATAAGTATGATAATTGGTATTTGATTTCCAACCCTGTAAGGTTTTATCTGGTTCTACTACAGGTCTTCCTGTGCTAGTAGCCCAATGTCCTGTAGCTACTTAGTCCTCCCAAAATCTGACACTATAAAAGTGTAAAACCTTCTACCAGAGCCCAAACTCTCACCCTAAAACTCTCACCCAGCTCCCAGCCTGAGTCCTTGCTCCCTTACCCTAAAACTCCAACCCCCTTCCTTAATCTTTAATTCCCAGGTCACTCCCTAACCTTAAAACTCCCCTCCTACTCCATGCACCTAAAATTCCCTTCCCTCTCTGAAACTCTAAGACTCTTTCCCACTCTGTAATCATAAAATCCCCCTCCCTCTCCCTAAGCCTAAATCCCCCTCCCTAATATTTATTCATAACCCCTGCTGCTGCTCTCACCTTGCTTGACCTCACATAGTATGTTTGGGTAATGTGCAGCGCTGTTTGCCTGAACTCATATTGGAGTTTCAGCATGACTGACAGCCTTCATGAGCTACAAGATGTGTGACAGCCTGCATGAACTACAAAACACTCGGGTTTCTGGCTTTGAGAAAGTGGTCTTTGAACACTTGGGACTCCTTTGCTTGTAGAAGAACCATTTTATCCAATGTGGTAGGGTGTGCTTATAATCAGAGTGTGGTCTCACAAACTGGATATGTGTTGAATAAAGTTATACCACACTAATCCACAAATGTGTCACCAGAAAGCCTTAGAATAAATACTTCGAATAATTTATTTTAAGGAACTATCATGTGAAGCGCTTTTCGTCCGGTAGCTTCACCGACTTCTTCAGACAAACTTTACCACATGTTGCACAGTATAAAAACACTCCCTTCAAAGCAATTAATTAATTAATTAATTAATTAATTAATTAATTAATTAATTAAATACCTTATTGACTGCACCCAATTAATTCCTACAGAATTCAAATAAATTACAAACTTCTCTCACTCGTCCCATATTACTCTATGCTTTACATTTATTACATTCACATTTATCTTGCATATAAATATGAAACCTACACCTTATAACAAACTTTACATATATTCATGTTGCATTAAAAACTTTCCTAAACTAAAAACTTTTACTACTTAAAAAAGTACTTAACATACATTACTTATTCAATTCAATAATAAACAATATGTTTATAATATACAATTCATATACAAAAACATTCTGAAATCTAAAATTAATTTCCTGCTAAAACAACATTTTTGACGATCTCTTAAGACTCCTTAATTTCAGTATACTTGAGATGGTCACTACTTTATTAAGGCCAGGCCACCTACTAGCTTCTAAACGCAATTGCCACAGTACCTCATATTTTTCTACCAGTAGACTGGTGAACCCACCTCTGTCGTCCCCTATTACTTGGTCAACAACCCTAACTTTAAATATATGCCCCTGGTTGGTGGATACATGTCTAGCCAAAGCATTATCACTTTTTGTTTTATTAATACTTAGGCTATGTTCATATGTTCTTCTCTTCATTTTTCTGTCTGTCTTGCCCACGTAAAAAGCCAGACAAGGCTGACATTGGGCAATACAAACAACTGATTTACTATTACAGTTGTATCTTCCCTCATTTTTATACACTTTGTTCCTTATAACGAAAGATGCACCAGTAGACATATGCCTACACATACTGCAAGACTCACATTTGAACATTCCTGGTGTCCGTATAAACCTGTTCTTAACATGCTCCACTAAACTTTTGAGGTTCTAACCAATTTTAAAAATAACTGATGGTTTCACCCCCAATCTAGTTAAAATTTCCTCATCTGTAGTAAAAATTCTCCAATTATTTGTAATAATTTCTCTTATTAAGTAAGCTTCACTACTAAATTGAGTAATAAAGCTTGACCCATAATCTTTAAGTTCAGGCATCCTTTCTGCAGACCTGACCATAATGGTAGTGGGAATTACAGAAGTGGTACTAAAAGAATTAGAAGTAGAAGAATCTTGGGTAACCCTTAAATCTTCCATACCTCCTGTCCTCTCATGCTGGCATAATAAAGGCTTATAAATCCCTTTAAACCTTTTTTCCTGTACTTCTATTATAATGTTCTGGACAAATTCGTCCGGGTACCCCCAATTAATAAACATTTGCCTTAACGTCTCACATTCATCTTTAAAATGCATATCTAGTGAAATCATCCTGGCCGCCCATACTAGCTGACCCTTTACTACTGATTTCTTCTGGTGAACAGGATGTGAACTAGTATAATGCAGCATAGTATTAGAATACGTCTTTTTACAATGTATTCCTGCTACGTAACAACGTAAACTCTCCTCTTTCACCAGAAGTACATCTAAATAAGTAATACTTTTGTCCCCAAAGGAACTAGTAAATTTTAAAAAATCAGTACTACTATTTAATCTTTGAACCAAATTGTCCGCTGCTAGGTTGTCACCTTTTAATAACATGAAAACATCATCCAAAAATCTGGTGTAAAAACAAATATTCTTCATTAATTCATAGTTGTTAAACATGTAATGTGCTTCCCAGTGGGACATCATCAAATTGGCTACACTGGCCCCACATGGGGAACCCATAGCTATATCCACTTCTTGTAAATAATAATCACCATCAAAAATAGCAACATTTTTACTCAAGATTAAATCTAATAATTCTTCTAGTAACTTAATTTCTTCCCTTGGGGCACCCTGTCGAACCTCATCCTCTCAGTGACCCACTCCACCCCTATATCATGGGGTATTGAAAAATACAAATCAATTACGTCAATGGTTAAAGAATTTATTTCATCATTAAAAATCACTCTATTTACATCCATTAAAAATGTCCAAGAGTCCTTGCAAATATGTTTTTCCATGTGGATATATTTCTTTAAAATAGTCAACAAATTTCACGTAGGCATAATTGATTGATTACCTTGTGTTAACTATAGCATGCATAGGAGAGTCATCCACACATTTATGTAATTTAAAGACTCCAAACAATGATGGCACTCTAGGAGACAACACCCTTAAATAATCCAGGGTTGACTTGTCTATCAAGCCTTCGATAAATAAGTCTTCTAAATATGAAAAAATATCTCTTTGGGCTCTATTCACTTCATTTATACTAACTTCCCAGTAGATAGAACCATCCAAAACCTTCCTCATACATGCATTATACTCAGAGGTCTCCATGATCAACAGACCCCCCCTCCCTTATCTGGTTTTAACACCTTTACGGGTAGCGTTCTCAGTTGATCCAATGCTGTCCATTCTTGCTGAGAAATGTTCAACACATCTTCTCTACATTGTTCTTTTCCCAAGTCTCTAAAATCCAGCTCACACATTGTCTCAAAACACATCAACCATGGATGTACAGGTGGATTGAACGTGCTCAAAACTTTCAAGCTACTTCCTACACCAGAATTATTACCATACATCAACTTCAAGTTCAATTTGCGTACATACATTTTTAGGTATATTAAGGTTGAGGGTAAACTGCAATGCTTTGTTAGGACAAAGGTAACCCCCTTAGCAAATAGTTCCATCAACAGGGGCTCTATCTCAAAACTCATGTAGTTATATACATTAAAATCCCCTGCAACATTAGTCAATTTTCTGTACTTCGTTTGACCCTCAGTGCTTGAATTAGTATTGAGCATAATTACATCTTCTTCCTGTTGGTATTGGAGCTGTTGTAATTCCTGGCCACCCCTCTGGTGTTGTATACTTTCTGCGAGTTTCCACTGGAACCCTCTTGAAAATCCTTTTGCCTGTTCCGTTGATTACCATTTACTTTCTTCCAACCCGAATTATTCTTGTTATTATTATTATTATTATTGGGTAATCATCCTTCACAAGGGCCTTCCTCATTGCTTACTTCAGCCCGTTGTTCTATTACTTCCAAATTCCTTCTCTCACCATTACTTTCGTGGTTAGCTCCTCCGAACTGTACCAAAACGTCTCTAGATGGAGGGGAATATGGTTGAGGGTATGCTGTTCCATCTCTGTATTCATTTAAATTGCAGTTCAACTTTTTCATTTTAGTTTCCATATTCTTCAAAACTTGTTGGTCGATAGAGGAAAAAATACTTTTATAATCATAGGAATACCTCCCAAGGTCTGTATGTGTTTGTATTTCCCCATCCACATCTACCATCAACTGTTCAATCTCTTCCTGATAGTGTTTTGCCATTAACACTATCAGCTCCAACCCATGTCTACTAAATAAAGTTAACAAATCCTCATGAAAAATGGAACCAGGCGCCAGTCCATTCGGAAACTGCCAGGATCGAAGCCCTTTTGGTACCACTCCTTCCTTCCTGCATTCCTCGAAATAACAAACTTCAGTTTGTAACTTCCTCAGTTTAAATAACTTCTTATCATACATTGTTAGTTTATTTACCAATGCCTGTTCCCCAGCCAGTAGCTCCTCTCTCCTTGCATCTGCAGTTTTCCTAAAAGTTGGTGCTGCCTTTATCCAACTGGAGACATCTGGAGCTCCAATAAAATTAAAATTGACTAATTTTGCAGGGGATTTTAATGTATATAACTACACGAGTTTTGAGATAGACTCCGTGTTGGTGAAACTATTTGCAAATTGAACTTAAAGTTGATGTATGGTAATAATTCTGGTGTAGGAAGTAGCTTGAAAGTTTTGAGCATGTTCAATCCACCTGTACATCCATGGTTGATGTGTTTTGAGACAATGTGTGAGCTGGATTTTAGAGACTTGGGAAAAGAACGATGTAGAGAAGGTGTGTTGAACATTTCTCAGCAAGAACGGACAGCATTGGATCAACTGAGAACCCTACCAGTAAAGGTGTTAAAACGGGATAAGGGAGGGGGTCTGGTGATCATGGAGACCTCTGAGTATAATGTATATATGAGGAAGGTTTTGGATGGTTCTATCTACCAGGAAGCTAGTATAAATGAAGTGAATACAATAGAACCCAAAGAGATATTTTTTCATATTTAGAAGACTTATTTATCGAAGGCTTGATAGACAAGTCAACCCTGGATTATTTAAGGGTGTTGTCTCCTAGAGTGCCATCATTGTTTGGAGTACCTAAATTACATAAATGTGTGGATGATCTCCCCATGCATGCTATAGTTAATGCAAGGCAATCAATCAATTACTGCAACGTGAAATTTGTTGACAGTATTTTAAAGAAATATGTCCACATGGAAAAACATATTTGCAAGTACTCCTGGACATTTTTAACAAATGTAAATAGAGTTATTTTTAATGATGAAATCAATTTTTTAAACCATTGATGTAATTGATTTGTATTTTTCAATACCCCATGATATAGGGGTGGAGTGGGTCACTGAGAGGATGAGGTACCACGGTGCCCCAAGGGAAGAAATTAGGTTAGTAGAAGCATTATTAGATTATTAGATTTAATCTTGAGTAAAAATTTTGCTATTTTTGATGGTGATTATTATTTGCAAGAAGTGGGTGTAGCTATGGGTTCCCCATGTGGGGCCAGTGGGAAGCACATTAAGTGTTTAACAACTATGAATTAATGAAGAACATTTGTTTTTACACCAGATTTTTGGATGATGTTTTCATGTTATTTAAAGGTGACAACCTGACAGCGGACGATTTGGTTCAAAGATTAAATAGTAGTACTGATTTTTTAAAATTTACTAGTTCCTTTGGGGACAAAAGTATTACTTATTTAGATGTACTTCTGGTGAAAGAGGAGAATTTACATTGTTACGTAGTGGGAATACATCGTAAAAAGACGTATTCTAATACTATGCTGCATTATACTAGTTCACATCCTGTTCACCAGAAGGAATCAGTAGTAAAGGGTCAGCTAGTATGGGCGGCCAGGATGATTTCACTAGATATGCATTTTAAAGATGAATGTGAGACGTTAAGGCAAATGTTTATTAATTGGGGGTACCCGGACGAATTTGTCCAGAACATTATAATAGAAGTATAGGAAAAAAGGTTTAAAGGGATGTATAAGCCTTTATTATGCCAGCATGAGAGGACAGGAGGTATGGAAGATTTAAGGGTTACCCAAGATTCTTCTACTTCTAATTATTTTAGTACCACTTCTGTAATTCCCACTACCATTATGGTCAGGTCTGCAGAAAGGATGCCTGAACTTAAAGATTATGGGTCAAGCTTTATTACTCAATTTAGTAGTGAAGCGTACTTAATAAGAGAAATTATTACAAAAAATTAGAGAATTTTTACCACAGATGAGGAAATTTTAACTAGATTGGGGGTGAAACCATCAGTTATTTTTAAAAGAGGTAAGAACCTCAAAAGTTTAGTAGAGCATAATAAGAAGAGGTTTGTACGGACACCAGGAATGTTCAAATGTGAGTCTTGCAGTATGTGTAGGCATAAGTCTACTGGTGCATCTTTTGTTATAAGGAACAAAGTATATAAAAATGAGAGCAGATACAACTGTAATAGTAAATCAGTTGTTTATATTGCTCAATGTCAGTCTTGTCTGGCATTTTATGTGGGCAAGACAGACAGAAAAATGAAGGAAAGAACATATGAACATAGCCCAAGTATTAATAAAACAAAAAGTGATAATGCTTTGGCTAGACATGTATCCGCCAACCAGGGACATACATTTAAATTTAGGGTTATTGATCAAGTAATAGGGGACGACAGAGGTAGGTTCACTAGTCTACTGGTAGAAAAACATGAGGTACTGTGGCAACTGCATTTAGACGCTAGTAGGTGGCCTGGCCTTAATGAAGTAGTGTCCATCTCAAGTATACTGAAATTAAGGAGTCTTAAGAGATAGTCTCCACTTAAGTGATAGTCTCCAATTAAGAGATAGTTCTCCACTTGAGCCTTATACTGTCAGTATATTCTATACCTTACCTTTCTCACTCTGTATTTCATTATTTCCATCCCTCTGAATACTCACCTGTAAGAGAGGAAAAAAAAAAATTTTGTCTTTTTTTACTACACATTTTTTTTCAGTCTGACTTTTATTGTACCGTACTTGTATATAGAATTAGATTGTATAACTCCCCTTTTTCTATATTAAGTAATGTACTTACTTGCTATTTTGAATTATACACTGTATTGAATGCATTTCATATGGTATTAACTTATGTCCTCTCTGTATTATTTCTGTATTATCAATTCTTTGTACTTGTACACATATCTGAAGTCATTTTATATTGCCCTGCAACTTTATTATCATGTGTGTCATGGAGCTTTTCTCCCCGGGCCTCTACTGAAAATGGACATATATCCAGTTAGACTAGCCCGGTCAACAAATGTAAAATAAAAAATAAATAAATAAATAAAATAAATAGTCGAAAATGTTGTTTTAGCAGGAAATTTATTTTAGGTTTCAGAATGTTTTTGTATATGAATTGTATATTGTAAACATACTGTTTATTATTGAACTGAATAAGTAATGTATGTTAAGTACTTTTTTAAGTAGTAAAAGTTTTTAGTTTAGAAAAGTTTTTAATGCAACATGAATATATGTAAAGTTTGTTATAAGGTGTAGGTTTCATATTTATATGCAAGATAAATGAGAATGTAATAAATGTAAAGCATAGAGTAATATACATATGTATTGTTATGGGATGAGTGAGAAGTTTGTAATTTATTTGAATTCTATAGGAATTTATTGGGTGCAGTCAATAAGGTACTTAATTAATTAATTAATTAATTAATTAATTAATTAAATTAATTAATTACTTTGAAGGGAGTGTTTTTATACTGTGTAACATGGTAAAGTTTGTCTAAAGAAGTCCGGTGAAGCTACCAGACGAAAAGCGCTTCACATGATAGTTCCTTAAAATAAAGTATTCAAAGTATTCTAAGGCTTTCTGGTGACGCATTTGTGGATTAAGTTTTTGTTTTTTTGTCTTTTGGCATGGTTATGCCACACTAATATTACATTATTTTTGCCTTGTCTCTACAGTACAATACAGTGGTTGCCACACAATTTATGTTTTTGTTTGTGTCATCTGCTATCAGTTTTTTTACTTCTGCCATTTTCAAATACACAAAAAAATCAAATAGAGAACTGTTGTTGTCATCCATATCCATCCAAGCTATAAAGCTTTCATTAAGAAATAAAATGAAACTCAACCATAGTCTTGAGAGCTATTCTATAATTACAACTAACAGCACAGTGATGGCTTATAACTAAATTCACTGAACAAGTGGCTAATATGGCTAAATACTGAAATTATATAACACCTTACTAGATTAATTAAGTTTAAATATATCAAATATACCCTGTCAATTGACTGTCTCCTCCTGCCAAGTACGCACTACATGTAAAGTAACAGACTACATACAAAGCTCAATCTCTATAAAGCAAAATAAGAAATATTAAGACCCAAGTCTGCATTTACTATTTTCTAGAGAAATACTATTTTAATCCAAAGCAGGCATGGGCCCAGAGACATTCCTGTCACAAATCTCAAGTGCAGAACCCAAATCAGTCAATATGAGACTACTAGTGAAGAAATGTTCTGTCAGAACAAAAACACAATAAGCATCTTGTCACTTGAAACACATACAATTTGTTATATTCACATGTAACTCAGGATATAATTTGTATTCTGAAAATTTCAGAGAAATGAATGACATTCTATCGCTAAGCACAGTTGTGAGTGACAGCAGGAGCGGCCTTAGATCAACTGGTGCCCTATGCGAAAGGGCTCCATGGTGCCCCCCACTGCACCACCTGGTGCCCCCATCCTTGTCTACCTACACCAAATAAATACTGGAAAAGCACCCCTGCTAGAGCGGCACCCTAGGCGGCCGCCTAGTTGGCCTATGCCTAAGGCCGGCTATGAGAGAGAGAGAGAACAAATAATGTTCACTCTTGCATAGCTAAAAATAATTTGTTAATTTAGCACAAACGATATAGAATATGAATACACCTCTTAACTGTTAATGATTTAGGCATAACGTTATGATTATGGACCGAACATTTAACCTTGTTCCTCCTAGATTTATGATATTCCTCATAAAGTAAGGCTTTTGTACGAACATATACTTTTATTAAATACGAAAACTAAGCCTATACAAAGATTCACTACCACTAACTATGTAGGCTCTGATATATAAAGAGCATCTATTATGAAAAATAAGAATGTGCTCCTTTTTTTTGATCATCTGCTATGATTTTTTAAAGGCCAGTGCTATGATTTGTAATGTCTGTTGGAGGTTAAGAGGTATGGATATGAGAAATAAGTAAGATAAGTAAGCTTTATCCTGTAGTCCTAAGTTTGATTCTCCCAGTCTCTGTTTACCTACTAAACCAGAGAATGCTCAAAGGTTGCCCATGAAAAGAAGCGCTTGTAACTAGTGGGCCTCGGGAAATATACTTTGCCAGGAGGACACATACAGTATCTGTAGTTCTACACCCAACCAGTTTACCACAGACAGAGGAGTCACTGAATTGTTTGCACAGCATTGTAGTATGCGTTGTGAAAGATTCACTAGCAGAGGTCAAAAACTACGGAACAGCGTAACTTCTAATGATTTGTTCAGCATCACACTGTAACTGGGTTTTGGTGGTTCAGAGAACTACCAGCTTCACAATTTGCTGCTTTATTGCATATTTTATATATTAGTCCATTAAATACATTATTTCTGCAGTTTAACAAGAATATGCATTTTATTCCATCAGCAGATACAGTCAGCTCTTACATGATAAAATGTTTACCTCTGTGTCATGAATTCCAAATTATTGTTCCTGTAAGCTGGTAGAAAGTAAATTTAACTGGATGGTGTGGCTTGTCTGGCCAAAAAAACAGGTCTTAAACACAAGGAGGGATTTGGGCAGAAAAGACATCAACAACCATGGAAGAGTTTGAACAGTAATAAAAATGTAAGCGCTTGCATGCTTGATACGTGCGCACACACACACACACACACACACACACACACACACACACACACACACACACACACACACACACACACACACACACACACACACACACACACACACACAGACACACACAGACACACACAGACACACACACACACACACACACACACACACACAGACACACACACACACACACACACACACACACACACACACACACACACACACACACACACACACACACACACACACACACACACACACACACACACACACACACACACACACACACACACAAAGAAAGAGGGAGAAAGAGATACATGGGCTGTATAAATTTTAATTCCCTTTTAAAGCCATTTTAGACAGAACTGTAAAGTCACTTTGAAAAACAGCCACTTCCTTATTAGTAGAAAATTAAGCAAATGTTCACACTACACTTTACAGATTTTATTTAAAAGCCAGCACATACAGATATGGTTCCCTCCCTTATAGTACTTTAAGCAGAAAGGTATGCAAACCATTCATGCATGCCATTTAAAAGTCAACACACATACTCAGAATGTGTACCTCCCTTCCAGGACTACACCTCAGGCAGCCAATTATGCAAGTATTTGGTAATGCAAAACAGAGATGCTATGTCATATTTCACATGTGTAACTCAGTTACTTCTGAGAAACCACACGAAAAATCCACAGCAACAGGTTCAGTGGATTCACAGACCTATTTATTTTAGTTTAGTTTAGTTTGGTTTATTTTATTAGTCAAGACTGTGCCGCTGAGAGCCTTTATCAGCCACAGCTGAGTTAAAGTAAATAAAATATTATTATTCAGAAAAACAAACAAGAAAAAGCATGAGTCAAAGAATACAAGACTAATTGATGTCCTTCTGTATCACTGTTCCAGTATTCTACATAGAGGGGATGGCCCAGTCCGGGCAGCCCAATGCTCTGCCAGTTTGAAAAAGCCTAAAAAAAGATCTTTTATGCTCCATATGTCACATTTATGCTCCCTGCACAGAACGTAGGGCATAAAAGGGATGTACGGATGGAACTACCCAGAACATCTTTGATGCCAGTTCAAACACCATTTTTGCCGAATACCTTTTTCTGTACTAGTAATTTAGCAACACCAGATATGTTTTTTTTTATTTTTTGTTTTTTTTTACTTTTCTTGGTCTTTCATTTTATTTTATTTTACTACCTAGAGTTCATGTCATCAAAGAAGGGAAAATGTCAGTGTGGGAGGCAGATTCCCCATAAGGAGCATCACAAGCAGTGTCTTTTTTGTTTTAGTGCTTCCCAGAACCATACATCTTGTAGTATATGTAAGGTATTTGTGCCAAAGACACTCAGAAGTCATTTGTCTTCCCTGGCCATTTATCTTGAAAACCAGCAGCTTAAACTGTTAGCCCAGGGTACCATGGCAGAATCTTTTAACCCTGAGATACTCCCACTAGGTAAAAAGAAGGTCAAGAAGTCTTGGCCATATTCTTTAGCTGTCCAGCCTCCATCAGACATCCCTCTAGAAGCAAGTAATAGCTCTGTAGGTTGTTCAGCATCTATGTCGGATTCTTCTGCCATGACCCCGCCAGAGGATGGCATGGAGCCATCTTTTTGCACTTCCTCTGAGGCTTTGCAGATGTCTTCTCCGGACATCGAGGGGGAACCATGGTTGGTTATCTCAGAGGGTCATAGAGGGATTCCACAGATATTGTTTAGGGAAGCAGTTCTGGGTTCTGTTATTGAATCTCTCCAAGGGATGGAACCTCCAGTACTTGTTAGGGCTGATGTCTCTTCTAAGAAAAGACAAAAACTGAAGCATGTTTCAGTCCAGCCTATGAGTCCCAAAGAGAATGGGAATAATTTAATCAGGGCATTTTTTTTTGCCTTAATGGCCCTAAACCCTCCTCAAGGAGTTTCAGTACTGGATCCTCCTTAGACCTCTACCCCTTCTAAATTGCTTAGGGAACCAGATTCTTTCACAGATATCTTCACCTTTGGCTTATGGTTCTAATGAAGAGTAGTCTGTTAGCCCCGAGTCTCCTTTCAAGGAATTGTCCTTTGGGGACACAATTTTTCCTGTATTTTCTCTACTTCCTCACATTTCTATACAGACTACAAGTGTTCTACTTTTCTTTTTTTCCATGTTTATGCATAATTTTTAATCTCTCTTTAGCATGTAAAGTGTCACTTTTCCCCATGTATCTTAATACTACCGAATAACTGTGCCTTCTAATCCTTGGCTTTCTCATGGTTTGCTACCATTAGCTTCTTGACTAATGGGCCTGATGCTAAAATCATTCAATACGCAGACAATTCAACCTTAGTCTGCTCTGCCTCAAACCTCTCTGAATTGCTGACTAAAACCCAAGCTGCCTTCTCAACAACTGAAAATTGGATGCACGAAAACCACCTCTCTCTCAATGCAAATAAATCAAAGATTCTACTATTCCCTCCCATAAAGACCCTCTCCAACGATAAAAACAACTTCAAAGTCTATAGTCAAACCAACTCACCTATAGAAGTAGTCCCCTCTGCCAAACTACTTGGCATTACTGTAGATGAACACCTCAAGTTTGATATTCATATTCAACAAAATATTAAGAAAACCCACCAAAAGCTAAGTATGCTGTATAGGAATAATCGCTTTCTCTCCAACTCCACCAGGCAAACTCTGGCCTTGACTTATCTTCTTCCTTTCTTATTATATGGAGCCCCTCTCCTAACCAACATGTCCTCCTCTATCACTTTTAAACTAGAAAACTGCTACAACAAAATCTCTAAATTTGCCTCTAAATCTAAAAATACCACCCATCACTGCCTTAACCCTACAATCCCTGAATTGGCTTGAACTCCCAAGCTGCCTAGACTATCTCCAACTCACTACTGTACATAGACTCATATTTCACCCAACAAAATGTCCCACTCTAACTAACATCCTTCCCCTTTATACACCCAACAGAGCTCTCAGATCTGAAAATCAGAACTTAATTACTATTAATAAACCTAAACGTCCTGCTGGCCAACTTCTCCTATCTTTCTCACTAGGCAAAAAATGGAATTTCCTTCTCTCCACACTAAGAACCATACCAAACTCAGAAAACTTCAAAACCCAACTATTCAAACACCTGTCCACTAAATGGAAATGTACCTGCCTTCACCCAACCTAATCCAAGGGGGTTCTCGCTCTGGTTCCCAAGCTCTACAACTCTCATAGTTATCTTCCTATGAGCCTGTCTAAGCTCTCAATAATTTCTATAGCTTCTCTCTAAGCTTTCACCTCCTACAGCTACCCTCACACAGCCCAACCTTGTAAATATTGTAATTAGCATTCTACTGTTGATGTGTGTATGTAAAGCGTATTTACATTTTTTAAAAGGTTTGTATGTAAACTGTTTCCCCACCTAACCCTTATCTGTTTTCCTTAAATGAAACTCTGTGATCCCTACCTTCAAGCTTAATGAATTTGTTAACTATGCATGATATTGAATGCATTTATGAATAACTATTCTGCATAAGATCTTTAATATTAACTATCATTTGTATCTAAATTATATAATGCATCTTGGAGCTTTTCTCCCCAGGCCTCCACTGAAAATGGGTCAATTCGGCCCAGTGGACTTCCCCGGTAATCAAATTGCAAATAAATTAAAAAAAAATAAATAAAATTTAAGTGGGATTCTTCTCAAATGTCTGATATTCAGAGAAGATAGGAGTTACTTCAGGTGGATACTCCTAAACCATTGGCAGTTCCTCCTGTGTGGGCTTGCCTTGTTAGATACTTTCATTGTTGCTTCCAGGTTTCCTGATTCTCAGCCTCCTGCTCCTAAGAAACCTGACAGGTTCTGTAAGGTTTCTGAAGTTTGTCAATTTTTATTTAAATGTCCTTCTGCTGATCAAGCTGTGGTGTCAATCTCTTCTGACAAACTTTCTAAATGTTTGCCCTCTTCCAAACCTTTGCCTTCCGATAGAGATAGTATCATGATGGACAGGAGTGGCAAGAAAGTTTACACTGCTTCCTCTTTGGTCTTTAGGGCTATTACCAGACCCACATGACCAAGTATGCTCTGGCTTTGATTGCTCTGGCTTGTCAGGTTATCTCTGACCTCCCTGATTCTGAAGGCAAATCCTCTGCCTTATCTTTTTTAGGCTCTACTTCTCAAGTGGCTCGCTACTCTATTAAGTGAGGCTATGATGCTGCTGATGCCTTTTCTTGGGCTGCAGCTTTTGGGTCTGTCATGAGGCATTATTCTTGACTTCATTTCCAGTCTCTACCTGAGGACATTAATGCCAAGTTGTGGATAATACACATCTTTTTGGGACTGCTGTTGCTGACATGTTTACGTCTCTTCACAAGAAAGGTAAAGCCTTGCTAGACCTTAAACATATTTTTGTCTTTCCTATCCTTACGTTCCAGAGGAATTATCCTTTTAGGTCTGCAACCCCCCCCCCCAGGCCTCTAAGGGTAGGAAGGGTGGGAGGTGGGCCCCTTCTGCTATGGCTTCTCAGATTTCTGTGGCCCAGAAGCCACCTTTAACTGATAACCCTGCTTCTCTGACCATTCACCCCCTTCTTTTAGACCAGGTTCCTTTGTCCCGTCAGCTCTCCCTTTGTCTTCCAAATTGGCATCTCATCACTTCAGACTCTTGGGTTCTTTCATCTGTCAGGGTTACTTCATGGCATGGAAATCTCACCCTCCTTTTTCATGTATTCCTCAGTCTCCTCTAGAGCAACTTTCTTATTTCCCATAGGTTCTAGTGTCCCTGTTGAACCAAAGAACCACTTGACCTGTCCCCCCTCAGGTGGGAAGTTTTTTTTTAATTCCAGGATGTTCCTGGTTCCTTGAAAGGAGGGCACTTGGAGACTTATTTTAGATCTGTCCCGGCTCAACACCCTTCTCAAGATCCCTCCTTTTTGGATGCTTACTCTTCAAACTCTGTTTTGTCTTTTATTACCCCAGGCTTTTCTGGTGTCCTTGGATCTGAAAGAATCTTACCTTCATATCCCTATTCACCCTCTTTTCAGGAATTTTTTATGTTTCTGTATCTTCCTCTTATTTTCAGTTCTCTGCTTTGCCCTTTGGCCTCTCTACTTCCCCAAGGGTATTCACAAAAAGCTTAGCTCCTGTTACTGCCTTCTACAGGCTCCAAGGCATTCACATTTTTCCTTATCTGGATGACCTGTTGCTTCAGACACTGTCTATTGTTACAGAATCTGCAGTTCACCATCTCTCTCTTCTTGAAAGTCTGGGGCTTACTATCAACTTCCAAAAATCTGTCTTAACTCCTTCTCAGGATCATGTGTATCTGGGATACATGATTCAGATGGCGTCTATTTTGGCCTCTCTTCCACCTCCAAAGGTATTGTCATTTACAGCCTTCTTTCAGGCTCTTCTTCTTCTGACTGCCATGCCAGCGATGGAGTTTCTTCAGACCCTGGCATTCATGGCCTTTTCTATTTCAGTGCTTCCTCTTGCCAGATTGCATATGTGGAAGCTTCAGTGTTACCTCAGGTCACGTTGGCTACAGCATTGTCACCCCATGAATTTCAGTGTACCTCTCCTTCCCTGTCTCAAGAAGGAATTTCAGTGGTGTATTCAACAGTTTGTTCTCAACCCAGGCCGAGCTTTTCAGACTCCAGTCCTTTCTCAAGGGCTGTTCACCAATGCCTCAAACATGGGGTGGGGGGCTTCTCTTGATCACCTGAAAATTCAGAGTCTTTGGCCTCCCCATCAGAAATAAGACCACATCGACATCAAAGAGATGAGACCTCTGATTCTGGCCCTTCAGGCTTTTCAACCCATGTTCTCTTTAGGCCCCTTAAAGGCATACACAGAGAACACTACAGTGATGTGGTACAACAAGCAGGGGGGCATGAAATCTTACCTCCTCTGCAGGATGACACTTCAGGCTTGGGAAGTGGCTCTCAGTTATCAGTTAACTCTTCAGGCAATATGCATTCCTTCAGAGCACAATCTAGTGGCAGATTCTCTGAGCAAGTCCAAAACACAGGCTTAAGAATGGATGCTTCACAGAGACGTGTTCCTGGGCATTGTCCATCAGTGGGGTATTCCTCAAGTAGATCTTTTTGCTTCCCCTCTGAACAGGAAGCTTACTCTCTTCAATTCCAGAGTGCCTTGCCATCTGTCATGGAAGACAAATGCCCTTTCCTTTCTTTGGAAGGGGATGTTTATTTATGCTTTCCCTCCTCTTCCTCTGCTTCCAACAGTCCTGCAGAAGATTCATTTGGACTCCCCAAAAATCTTGCTAATGACTCCCTTTTGGCCAAGACAGTACTGGTTCCCCCTCTTAATGCATCTGGCCAGGTGTAATCACCACAAATTACTTCACCAGCTGGATCTCCTCACACAGGACAAGGGGTCTCTCATCCATCTCCACTTGTCCCCTCTGCAACTGACATTGTGAGTGATCGGGTTTTTATCCCTTTCAGGCACCTCTTTTCTAAGGATGTGCTTAGAGTTTTACAAGAGGCAAGGAAACCCTAAACCAGTCTTATATGTTCTAATGGAAAAGATTTTCGGTCTGGTGCCATGCTTGCAACCAGGGCCCTTTTTCAGTGGGGGTCCCTCTGGTCCTCTCTTATGTCTGTAAGTTGCTCCAGTCTGGCTTGTCCTATTCTGTGAAGGCCCATTTGTCAGCCATTTGTGCTTGTCTGCCCCTGAATCCTCCTCTGAATTCTCATTTTCAGGTCAAACAAACTGCATATTAAGCCTCCAAGAAAACATATCCCTCTTCCTTGGGACCTTAATTTTGTTTTGGAAAAGTTGACTCAGGCTCTTTTTGAGCCTGCAGATTCTGATTCTTTGGAACATTGTACCTAGAAGACTGTTTTGTTGATGGCTCTTACTTCTGCTTAGAGGGTTTCCGAACTCCAGGCCCTTATGGCTATTCCTCCTTTTTTTCACAGGGACAGGGTGTTCCTTCATACTAATTCTTCTTTTATGCCTATGGTAGTAAATGAGTTGTCCTTTAATTAGTCGCTACAACTCCCTTGCTTTTTCCCTTCCCCTCAGTCTGCTAGTGAGAGGGTCCTGCATACCTTGGATTTGCATAGACAGCTCAGGTACTAATTGGATAAAACTAGGACTATTCATAAATCTGATCAGCTTTTTGTTTCCTTTCATCCCATGTCTTTAGGTTTGGCTGTGTCTAAGCAAATCATCTCCTTCTGGATATCTCAGGCCATTTCCTTTTGTTATTTTTTTTTTTTTTTGTGGCAAATCTCTGTCTACTTCTATTTAATCTCATTCCAGTAGGGCTGTTGTCTCTTCTGGTGTCTTCAAGTGGTTGGACACCAATTCCATCCTTGAAGCTGCTTCTTGGTCTTCTGTGCATACCTTTACTAAGCATTATAAGTTGTATCTGATTTCTAGGGCCAGAGCAGGTTTTGCTGAAACCATTTAATGAGGATTTGTTAAGGACTCTTCTCAGCCTTCCACCTCCCATGCTGTTTGAGCTTTTTTACTCTCCCTTCTATATAGAATACTGCAACAGTAATATTGAAGGACATAGTACAGTTCTGTAAAATCTTACCATAACAGTTGATGTCCTTCTCTGCATCGTTGCAGTATTCACTCCCTCCACTCATCCCCCTTTTGTTTGTTCTGCATTTTTTCCTTCTGGATGTACATGGGCTCCTTTGCCCTATGGCAAATGGTCTTTTCTGGGGCAATTCAGTTCTAAGTAGTTGTGTCTGTACATCCCTTTTATGCCCTATGCTATGCGGGTGGAGCATAAATGTGGCATACAGAACATACGTGATCTTTTTTAGGCTTTTTCATACTGGCCAAGTACCAGGCTGCCCTGGGCAGGTCATCCCTTCTATGTAGAATACTGCAACAGTGAAGAGAAGGACATCTACTGTTATGGTAAGATTTTAGACAACTGCACTTTCTGGCTACAAATAAATTGGTTAATTCAGAATACATGCCCCTTTCCTTTGTCTGTTGTAGTGAGTTGCCTCTCCTGCATTTTCTCTAGCTCTGTAACAAAAAACATTTTTTCACATGTTCTAGCACAGCTTCACATTTCATTACAATACCTTTTAGTTCAATGTAATTGTCATTTTTCTTCCAGCTCTGACATATGAAGGTAGCATATGAGCTGCAAAGGCACCGTGTCCCCCACGAATCACGTTGCCACTTTCTTTACATTCCTCATAACAAATTAGCTAGTAGCACAAAAAAGACCACCATAATTGTGTTTAGTGTGCCTCAAATACATTCTACACCTCCGTCTTTAACCAGTAAAGACCCAACTGGATTTGTTTGCTTAAACTATAGAAATATAATGATTTATTGGACTAACTGTTGACCAATCTCTCATTTAGTATCCATACAGAAACCCAGGTAAATAAAGTATGTGTTCAGCTTAAAATGCCCTATAAAATAGTACACATATATTATGGAAGCCAGAAGAAGCCATTGTAGTAAATTTCCTACTGCTTGGACTTGAGTGAGCGGTTCTCATTATCACACTTCTTTCGCTTCAAAATACTTCTACAAAAAATAAAATTCTCAGGTTTGTACTTATGGCCCATAATTGTGAATACTGACGTGTCACTCTACATAAAACCAGCTGCCTCCCCATGTCTGCTAGGGTGACACTACTACTGAATACAATAATTGAAGTTTCTTCATGAAAAGTACTGTCCCCCCAAAGTAATTTATTTTGGATAAGAAATGGGAACAATTCTTTAAAAAATCAGTACGATTGCTTCTATGGAGACCTTCCTTTATACTAGTAACACATGAAAACACCTTTTGTAAAACTGTCCATTGGCTACTGAAATTAAGCCAGTGGCAAATAAAATTAGGAAAATCGACAAACTAATATCAGGAAATTTCAAGAACCTGAAAGTTCACCTTATTGATGAAAATAAGAGTAACAGCTTTAAAGACTCTGGATAGAAGACCGATGCAGTCAAGAATGTAAATCTTTATATTTAAACAAGCAATCTCCGTGGTATCCCCAAAGTTTCAAACAACTCACTAAACAAGTATAGTGGGTCCAAAAACAAAACAGTGTAAGAAACTTCTCTGTGTGGAAGCTTTTCAGCACATATATCTCTAGTTAATCACTGTATATTAATCAGACCAGACAATAGTAGTAGAAGTAACGAACTTAAACTCATCTTAAGTAAAAAAAAATAATAAAAAATATATCATTTGAAATATTGTGTAAAATTACTAAGTATTCGAAAGTAATCCAAGCAAGGCAGGCAGTCTGTTTCTAGTCGAAAATCCTTTATTAAGTACACAGGCAAGAGATCCAAGTAAAACAAAACTAGAGTAATTGTTTCCTCACAAGGTTTCCAAATATACATATACTATTTATCACTATACTATTGGTACACATGTTAAATTCACATCCCTTCCCCCATCAGTGTGACATTCAAGCTAGTCCTGCCCTACTTAGTAACTGTCATAATAATATAACCCTTATATACTTTAAATAAAATGTATAATGATGTGGTACCTCTTATTTAACCAGATTATTAAGTAGATTATTAAGTCTGTGATTTTATCCAAGACAATATACTACATGGCTGGAAATATATCAGCCTTTATTATAACCCTTTACTACCTTATCCATGGACATAACTACAATTCTGCTTTGTATGTGCTGTGAATAGGTGTAAATAGTTAATCTCATGATTTTGTACATGACAGTAGTCTATTATTGCTAGAAACTAACAGTAATGTGTTATTGCTAGATACTACAGGTAAACTAGGTTAATAGCATAGGAATAATATAAGGACTTCACATCAGTGATGTATGATCTGAAAACTCATACAGAATGCAAAACACTTGCAGGCTTCCTCAAAACTACAGAGATAGAGAAACTAGCTATATGCCATTTATTATATCGTTGTATATTTCAATTAATATGACTCCACTTTCCATTCAACTGTTATGTGTTCAGTTCTGCTGTTTAGATTGCCCTGGTCATGGCTGAAAGGGACCATGGGCCAGGTCACTCACCTGATTAGCAAATGTTAAATACTCTGAATTTCTACTGTTGCATTTTACTGGCTAAATATAAAGTATGAAAACACAGCTGTGAAAAAGTTCTGAATAAATTTAATTAGCCATTCAGTTACAGACTGTAGTTGTGACAAGTCTGCTAACATTTTCTTTAAATATTGATGTTTAACTAGAAACAGGCAAATATTTAAGAAATTAAAGTATGCAGAGTCTGTCGCAGAAGCCACTGCTCTGTTTACTATAACAACATAAGGATTAATCAAATTTGAACAGTAAGAATGTTTCTATTAATAATGTGAACTACAAAGATGCAAGGAACATAATGTCCCTGAGCCTGAGAGAAAATCATGTGTCAACACGTAAAGCAAACTGCAAACAAACCTAGTTATGCAGCAGTGTAAGATTCAGGGGAGACTCATTTTAATGTTCATATGCTAACACACTGTTTTCCACAGGTCTTCTGGGAACCACTAGATTGGGGAGATGGCTAGGAGGGAAGATGAGGAAGAATGAAATTGGACAACACAGATGCCAAGTTACGGTAAGTTGTTGTTGTGTCTTTCGGCTTTTCCCGGTTAGGGGTCGCCACAGCAGAACTCCGGTCCGCTAATGATTGGCAGTAGATTTTTATGTGCCGAGTTGCCGGCCCTGACGCACAACCTTCAACGAAGGTACGCCCATTCACGCATGTCTCCACACAGAAGACGCTCTAGCTGAGAATCGAACAGGACAATGTCTTACTGTGAGATGACAACAAGTTATGGTAAGTACATAACTTATAAATCCGATTTTCTCCTTTTCATTCTTCCTCATGGTTGGGTCAGAGTTCCCAGTTGCATAACCCTTAGGTGGCCTCAAGGAAGGATATGCCAGAGTACTGCAGAACCAAAAGCAGCCTTGCTTCTGGAAACAATGTCCAATTTGTAATACGTCACAAAGGTACAAGTTTTTAACCATGTGGCTGCAGCACAAATATCGTCAACCGATGCTCACAAGAAAAGGCAGACGATGCAGACATAGACCTAATTGAATGGGCCTCAGGGGGACAAGACAACTGCAACCTATTTTTAGAATAGATCAAGAGAAATGCAGTCTGTTATCCATTTACCTAGAGTAATTTTAGAGAGATTGCCTGACCTAGATGGCTGGGTGAAAAAGACACAAGTAATTGATCCAGCTTTCTACAATGTTTTGTTCTGTGGAGATAAAAACGTAGTTGCCTCTGAACATCCACTCATGCATGAATTGTGCCATCCCAAATAGAATCAAAATGCTCTCATCCAAAAAAAGGAAGCCAATCTGGTGGTCCCCTGCCATAAACAAACTTTACAACAAAAGGAAGAAACTTTTGCAGAAAAGAGGAAAATCCCAGGATGCAAAAAACTCCCTTACTGGCCTCAGTAAGAAACTGAGATGCCTCATAAAATCATCCAAAGCTAGTTACGAAAATAAAATTGCCAAAGATTCCAAAGACAACCACAAAGCATTCTATAACTATGTCAAGAATCTAAATGGCAATGCTCAGATCTGCGCTGAGCTAAAACAGAATGGCATTAAATATACTGATCCAAAGGATATTGCCAATATCCTGGCAGATCGGTGCCAACTTCACCTCCCTCTCATCCCCTAAATGGCCCATCTCAATACCGGAAGATTGCCAAATTCCAGTAATAACGGCCACACAGGTACAAAACGCACTCTCTAAAGCCAAGAATACAGCATCCATGGGACCAGATGACATCCCGGGCTGTGTACTACATGAACTACAATATGAACTGGCACCTCACCTAAGTGTCATGTTTAATCATAGCCTCACCTCAGGTTTCGTGCCCACTGAGTGGCGCAGAGCTACAGTTATCCCAATCCACAAGGGGGGATCCACCTTGGATCCCGGAAACTACCGTCCCATCAGTCTGACAAGCCTTATCTGCAAGGCCATGGAGCGTATTATCATGGAACTTATAAACAAAGACATTGGCAACCTTCAAACACTGGACCCCACCCAGTTTGGGTTTGTGAAGGGCCGATCTTGTCTCCTGAACCTGATTGACTTCTTTGAATCAGTCTCCAGAGCCATGGACAAGGGTAAGGTGGTCCACACAGCCTATCTAGACCTTGCCAAGGCCTTTGACACCATCCCCCACTCTGGAATCATAGATAAACTTACTAAGTTGGGCATTAATCCCTATGTCACCCAATGGGTTGCTAAATGGCTTACTGATAGAACCCACACTGTAAAAGTAGCCGACTCCAAATCCAGCTCCAGACAAGTGACAAGTGGAGTACCGCAGGGTTCAGTCCTGGGGCCACTCTTGTTTGGCATCTACTTCTCTGAAGTACAGGTCAACGCTAAGGGACTCTGGCTAACAAAGTTTGCAGATGACTGCAAACTGGGAGCCATTATTGAATCCCCAAATGATGTGGTACTCTACAAAAGGGCCTTACAGAAACAGATGCTTGGTGCCAGAGCCATGGGCTCAAGCTCAATGCCAAGAAATGTATTGTTATCCCCTTTGGGAAAAAACATGTATCCATGAATTACCATATAGGTGGCCGTACACTAAACACAGAAAGTGTGATAAGAGACTTAGGGACACAGGTGGACAGTGGTCTCACCTTCGATAACCACATCGCCACAACAGTCAAGAAATCCTTCTATGTGGCACACCTCATCACGAAGGGCTTTTCATCCAGAAAAAAGGAGGTCATTGTCCCACTGTACTCATCCCTCATTAGACCCATTATAGAATACAATGCCCCATTTGGTATGTACCTCTCAAGACATCTGCAACAACTGGAAAGGCCTCAGAAATACCTCACTAAAAGAATCACAGGCCTAAAGCAGATGCCCTATGCTGACTGCTTTAAAAAAACTCCAGCTATACTCTGTCGCATATCGTCTACTCAGAGGCGATCTCTGCTTAACATACAAGGCCATGTCAAACCCAGAGCTGTTGGACATGCTACACTTAAAGAAATCCCAATCCCTCAGAGCTACACGCTCCAGGGATCTAAACCTTGTCATCACAATAAACAAAACATGCTGGAGGGATAGGTTCCTGACCCAGAGACTCCCCAGACTCTGGAATAGATTGTCCATACATGTCAAGCAGAGTGCCTCTTTGGACCTCTTCAAGAGGAACCTTGACGATTGGATGGGAGAAAGGAAATTCACCCCAGGGATCACGTCAGTCGCCCTGCTAGACAGGGGTCCAGGAAAGTAAATAATGTGGGAAGAAATCGCTAGGGAATTGTTATGGCTAGGCTTGTATAGGCCCTAGGGCTGATAGCCTAGTACCAACCTATGAACCTATGAACCTATGAACATTAAGCAGATGCGATATATGTTCCTCCTTGTTTGATAAATTTGGAAAGAAAACTGGCAATTGTATGGACTGGTTCAAGTTAGTTTCTGTGGCTACCTTGGGTATAAAGGAGGGATTAGTACAAAGGGATACTCCTATCTTTATGAAAAATGATGTAAGGGGGTTTGGGTGACAGAGCATACATTTTTGAAACCCTTTTGTGATGTAATGTTGGCTAGAAAGCAGTTTTCCAAGAAAGGAACTTCAAATGACACAATCACTAGCTGGTTCAAAGGGTTTTTGAGTTAGGCCTCGTAAGACAATGGTAAGATCCCACAGCAGAGAAGGATCTTTTACTGGAGGTCTGAGCAGAAAGATTCCCTTCATGAAAGCCTTGCATAATTTGGATGTAGCAGGAGAACCAAAAATATTCCCTGAATCAAAGTTCAAAATGGCTACTAACTGAAGTTTAATAGTAGAAAAACTGTCTCCTTCTTTAAAAGGAGATATAATGAAGAGAAGAATGGCCGAGATTGGAACTGAAAAAGAATCAATGTTTTCTTTGGATGCCCAAAAAAACAATCTCTACCATTTACTCCTATAAACCTTCTTGGGGAGAGGTTTTTGAGAAACTAGCACAATTTCTTGAAGAGGGGAAGCAAGCCTGGACCTCTGTAAAATTACTGGAATTGGAGAAACCAAGCAGTCACTTTGAGTGTGTGTAGACTTGGGTGATGACCTTCTGATGGGTGAAAGAAGAGGTTCTGTTTGGGTTCCAGTATCCATGGAGGATACTTCAGGTGAGACCAGAGAAAGGGGAACTAAATCTGAAGAGGCTAGTAGAGGACAATGAGGATTACTGAAATCTTTGACTGTTTTGCTTTCTGTAGAAATTTTGGGATCAAGGGTAAAGGGGGATAAGCGTAAAGGAGACTGGAGGGCCATTCATAAACTAAAGCATCGCTTGGGGACTCCCCCCGCAGGGGGGATCAGAGTGAAGTAGCTGCTGTACTTGTTGTTCTGAGGAGATGTAAACAGATCACAGCAGGGTTGGCCCCAACAGCTGAAAATCAAGTTTGCTACTAATTGATTGAGGGACCACTCATAAGGGGTCAGAATGGACCTGTTGAGTTTGTCTGCAAGAACATTACAGTTCCCCGGTATGTGAGTTGCAAGCAGAAAGCACCCTGAAGACATCACTCTTTATCAGACCCTCATGGGATCATGGCCTCTCTGCACAAGGAATACAAATGGGTTCCTCCTTGCTTGTTGATGTACCAGACCACTGGCATGTTGTCTGTGTGAATCACAATAGTTCCTAGATGGACAATGTCCTGAAAGGCTTGCAACATAAGAACTGCTCTCATCTCCAGAACACTGATATGCAGTCTGGACTATGTGTGAGTCTACATGCCTTGGACTATCTTTCCCTTGAAATGCCCCCTCACCCCAACTGGGAAGCATCTGTGGTTACCATGGCTGTGGGGGAAGTAAGAAGGAATGGCCTGCTGAGAGTCAGGTTGTCCAAAAAAAGCCATCATTGGAGTTGCTTTCTGCAAACTAGACTTGGCTAGATAAGAACAGATAGAGGCTGGTAAAGAATAGACCATTGAACAGCCAAGGTCCATTGAAGCACTCACATAAAGAACCTTGCTAATGGAACCAAAATGATGGCAGCCACCATGGACTCAAGACCTTGAAGTACCAGCTTTGCCAGAGGAAATGAAAAGTCTAAGATAGTTTGAACATGGTCTCTCAACATTTGTATGCGGTGAGGGGGTAGTGATGCTATCTGATTTAACATGTCCAAAAGAGCCCCACTGAATTTCAACCTCTGTACTGGGGATAGGTTTGATTTTGTGTGGTTTATAGTGATGGCTAGATGATCTGATATTCACAACAAGTAATCTCTGGCCTGAATAAGTTGATGTCTGGTTGGGGTAGTTCAAAGCCAGTCATCCAGACATGGAAAACACCCGGAATCCTTGCAGTCTCAAGGTGAGCTTGCAACTACTGCCATGCATTTGGTAAACACCCTGGGGCTGTTGTGAGTCCAAAGGGCACAGTCCTGAATTGGTAGTGACTTGCTCCCAGCTGGAAATGCAGATGACTTCTAGAGCATCTGTCTATTCTGATGTGATAGCACATGTCTTGTAAGTCCACTGAGCACATCCAGTCCACCTTTCGCAACAGCGGTAAAATGGACTGAACCTTAACCATTTCAAACTTTACCTTCTTTACAAACAAGTTCAGGTTGCCTAGATCAAGAATAGATCTCATGTCCCTAGTCTTCTTTGGCTCTAAAAAGAAGCAGGAGTAAGTTTTGAATCCTTTTTGTTCAGTCCGGACCTCTTGGATGACTCTTTTTTTGCAGTAGGTTTTGAATCTCTGGTACTGCGCACTCCCTCTGACTGGGTGGAACATTGGGGAGTTTCTTGGTTTGTCTGGGGGTTGAAGGAAAAAGGAAATATAATAACTCTGGATATGATCCTTAGCACTCAATTGTTTTTTTGTTAGGGTGCTCCAAGCATTTGGGTGCATGGAAGAATTACCCCTGACTGCCTCCAATGATGAGCAGTTGGGCACTGATAGGACTTATCAGAGAAAGGCTTTCTGAAGCCCTGATTCTGCAGTCCCCCTCTGCCCCTGGGATGGCATCTCCCACTGAAACTTCCTCCTCTGTGTCTGGAGGAAGAATCCCTGAGTTGATTCTGGGAAGACTCTTGGGATTTTTGGAACCAGGTCTTTTGCCGCTTCTCTGATTTCTGGAAAAGGTGCACTGGGGGGTAGAAAACCTTACCCCGACAACAGGCAAGGTCTTCCCTTCCTGCTCACTGTGAGTTAGATTATCTTTGAAGGATGGCCAAACAAAGAGGAGCCATCAAATGGGACATTAACAAAGGACATCTTAAAGAGTTCCAAAAAGTTGTAAAGCCTCATCCAGGTGTGCCTCCTAATAGCAACACCCAATCCAGCTGTCCATGAGGCACCCTACTTGGAATGGGAGATAAGCCTCTTGGAAGAATTAGACAGGGAGTTGGGGAGAAACTTTCTTGAATTCCTCTGCCAACGTAGTCTCTGCTACAGAGTCAGAAAGTTATTTGACCAGATCTCTCTGCAACCAAATAAAGTGTGCCATGTAGCTTAACACTCTCAGCGAAAAGGTGGCCAAGGAGTAAAAGCACTTACCAAACCTATCCTTTGTGGTCAGTCTTTAGGGGGAACAAGAACTTATCTGGTCATTTTGGAATTGGTTCGATCATGTCCGGCTTCTTGCAGGCCTGGTGAAACACTAAATCCAATAGTTCCTCTGTGGGTTGGGCCACCTAGGATGTAGACGGGCTCATCTGAAAACCCTCCAAAAACACAGACTCTTCAGAGGAAGGAGTTTAGGCTGACCGATCACCTCTCTGCCTCTGGATATCTAAAATATCTGTAAAGGAGACATCTTCCAGTGGTAATTATGGGATCCCTCCCCTTCATCAAAGTCCATGTCCTTAGTAAAGGACTCCAAGGGGGAGTCAATGTGCCTCTTCTTGTATGTCTTCTTAAGGGGAGTCTCCCCTGTGGGAAACTCATGGGGGGGTCTCCAGAAAAAGGGCTTCCTCTACAGGAAGATTTTGGAGGCTTTTGTAGATGGGCTACCCCTGAACAGGTATAAGAAGCTCAATTCCCTGATCCAATGAGGAGTGATGAGGAGGATTATAGCTCAGAGAGGCTGGATCTCTATGAGTTGAGAGGACCCTTTCTATGATTTGGAAAGCCTACAGACCTGGAAAATCCCTCCCTAGCTCCCCCAGAGCAGAAGCAATCAAGGAAGAGAGGATAGGGAGATCCAATCCATGGTCTCCAGATAGAATTGGACCCAAAGGTGTCCAGCACTAAAGTGCCAAGGGGAAGAGACTGCCCCGATAAGATCAGAGCTGAAATCCTCCCCCCAGATCCGATGGGGAGATCGCAGATCCGAGACCCAATGCAATCCAACGACATCAGAGCAGAGGCTATCAGGGCAGCTGTTGGAGTCAAGGAAGGGAAAACCCCTCTGATCAGACACCGACTGTCTTGGGTGGCTATGATCCTGGGGCTCCAATACTGAAGGTCGGATTGCAGAAGGAGACTATACTGTAGTAGGAACATTCGCAGATCCCTAAGGGGAAAGAGAGGGAAAATTCCCATCTGGATCAGAATTTTGAGGATCTTCCATAGCATCCTGTCCACATATTCTCTGAAAGGCTTCTAGAAGACCTCAAGGAAGCCACTAATGATGGCCTAGAATGCCTGGTCGGGATCTGCAAAATTTTGGAAGGTATAGTCGAGAACACAGATCTTATGGACAACTCCAGGGTTCAACTCCTTGGTCTCAGACCTGAACACTTAGGATCCAAAGCAGAAGTGGAAGGTCTCAGAGAACTGGTTGACAAGGTGGTCCTGATTGGATCTGAGAAATGCTTTGGATCCACCAGAGCTGAAGTAAGTCTATGATCCGACCAAGTCAAATCCAAGGGTTTTGGTAGTTTGGAGGGTGGCTCCGAAGAAGCTATTGAGGACTTATGAGGGCATTTCTTGGATTCATCAGATTCAACCACACTCTTTAAAGGGGTTTGAGCCCCTGGAGAAACAGAAGCAGAAGCCCCTTATGAATTAGCTTGTCAGCAACGGCCCTGTGATTAAATCTTTCTCAGACTTAAATAGCCAACCGCAGATGTTCTGGTTCCAGACAATGTACACACCTATTGTGCACATCAGAATGGGGGGATTTTGTGCCTGCATTCTGAACAGCACTTAAATCTTGTAGGTTTGTCAGACATTATGTGTACAGCAACAGAAAAAATGCACACAGGAGAAATTACTACAAGCAGATCACTAGCTGCACCAAAAAGAGCAAATACACACAGAAAAAACACTACAGGAGAAATGCAGCGAAGAACTAACCACTCTACTTTTTTTTTAAACAATCACCAAATTCAAGGATAGGATTAGCATGGGCCAAGGCCCAGAGAAAGCACAGGAAGAGAACAGGAAATTCCACTCCTAACGCCTGCACAAAACTAAAGGGAGGGAAGGAAAGTCAAGAAGGAATAATCAGAAATAGATAAATTTGACTTTTCTGACAAGAGAATTCAAAGAAATCCCCCTCTATTTAGCACTCGAGACTCAGGAAAACCACGTTTGTCACTGCTGGTGGCAAACAAGATCTGAGCAGATTAGACAGAGGGTAGAGCATTATGGGAAGAGGCAGGAGCTCAGGACTTAAATCCTAGTCTGTATAAATGTGGCCAAGTCAGATCAGAGGATCGGATCTGTAACCCAACCATGAGGAAGAATGAAAAGGACAACATCAGATTATAGCAATATATTGCACAATAAATCAGTGACAGAATTAGAAAACAGTTACATTGTGGAAGAGCAAATACTTTTTGGGTTTAGTGAAATCATAGCATTAACACAAATCCAATTGATGGTGGTCTGACAACTGGAACACTTATAGTTAAAAAGATGGCAGTACAATTGGGAAGAGTATAAGTGAGGTAAAGTTATGGTAATACATGAGGACTAAAATATGTAGTGCACAAATATAGACTGAGTAGGGTGACAAGAATGTGTATGAGAGAGAGAGGAGGAGTGTGAACAATTCATATTACAATGAGACTGTTGAAAGCAGGCATAGAGATATGAGGACGTAAGGTGGAGGAAAATGAGAGGATGAGTAAAGGTAAGGGGGAGGTGAAGTACAGGTAAGAGGAGTAAGGACTTTGTAGATAAATAGGTGAGAGTCACCCAAGAGATGTGTGGATAATTAAGTGGATCAGCTGCATCTAGCAGATGGAGGACTGGAGTAGGAAAGATGACTGAGATAAATGGTTGAGATTTCAACCTAAACTTGTTTAAGTGCCCCAACAATGATAATGGTTGCAATTATGGTTTCAGAGCATCTTCAAAATGACAGAGGAATGTGTGATATAACCTGAAGCAATGAAGCATGTGTGATGATGTCACATGCATGGCCATACAGCAAAAGCGCACCCAAACCATGGCAAACTGTAACTGTAAAAGAACATTGAACACTAATATAGTTGTACACCTGTCTGCAAACTTTTGTCTAGCATCTACTTTCAAGGAAGGTAGCAATTAAGAGAGTTTCACAACAGAAGATTTGTTCCCATTTATATGTACCAGACTGAACGTGTAGCAAGAGAAATTAGAAAACGGAATGCAGTCTGGCAATTTTCATATAATTCAATCACTTTTAAGTTGTAACTTGGGCTTCAGCATTGTGCTAGCAATTTAAAAATGTCTCTGCGTACCATGAATAAGCAAGAATATATGTTGGTTAGTAAATGACTTGTAATACTCCCTCATTTGTTAACAGTACTTTAAGTGGCATATAAATGTTATGTAGCAAACCAAAAAAGACACGCAAGGTGGATCCAGTGCAAGGCTCAAACCAAAATGTCAAAACGCACAAAATGAGCCAGCACAAAGGTTTAGGCAAGTAAAAAACTACTTTATTGTGGCATGTTGAAAAACGAAATAAAAAAACAGAGAAACTGCAAACCGGTTTCGGCCAATGTAATGGCCTTCTTCAGTGCAGAAAGAAAAAGTTAAAATGATGCATATTGATGTTCCTTATATACTGAATGATTTAAAGGCATATGTGACCAAAAAAGAAAAAAAATGTTGTTTAATATAAACATTTCTGCAAAACAGAAAATAATGACAAAAATAAATGTAATAATATTACATATTATTGATCACATTAATCCCCAGCAAAATGGGAAAAAATAAGCTCAGTTCAAACCCAAAAGTACAGCAATAGGTGTATAAATATATAGTATCAACATATTGCTTTATCCATATTCATTTAACCCAGGTTTGAACAAAGCACCCAGTTTGATAATCCATAATGCTTCCATATTATTGAGTTTATCATGCCAGCCTGCCTTGGTGAACCTCGGCAGCTGAATCCTATCAATGATAGTGAATTGAAATTGGGCAGTTTGGTGAAACAAAGTGTGCTTGTATAAGGCATTTGTTAATTTTTTAGTTCTGATAGCACTAAGGTGCACACTTATCCGAAATCTTAATGGACGAGAGGTTTGGCCGACATAAAATGAAGTACATGTACAGGTGGCCAAATATACCACCCAATCAGAGCTGCAATTACCAAAAATCCTAATGTTGAATACTCGTGAAGTGTTGGCACTTGAAAATTCTTTCATTTTGCTGATATACCTGCACGCACTGCAGTGACCACAGGGAAAGGAACCAATGAGTGGATCCCCAAACAAAGTCATTTGTGTGGTTGTTGTAGAGTGAAATTTTTTATAATATGTGAAATGTGAGTTCAATGTTCTACCCCTACGGTATGAAAAAGAGCATGTCTCAGGTAATATATCAGATAATGACTCGTGCTCTCAAAATACCCCAATGATTATCAACAATATTTCTAAATGACGGGGTATTATTACCATAAGTAACTGTGAATCTGATAGGTTGTGCTTTGGAATAAGGAACCATCTCATGTTCATGTTTATATGTTAGTAATTGGGACCGTGGCATATGTCTGACCTCCTGGATGGTTTTATGAAGTCGGCATCTGTTATACCCCCTCTGAATCAATCTGTCACAAAGATCTTGTTCACATTCTACATGAGATTTAGTAGAGGAACAAATACGTTTCATACGTATGAATTGTGACTTGGGAATGTTGTTGATGATGTGGCGGGGGTGATTACTAGAGGCATGTAAAAGAGAATTATACTGTGGAAACTTTCTGTGTACACTCGTCGCCAGAGTGTGATCATGTTGTCTGATAACCTTGACATCCAAAAAAACCTGGGTTAAATTAATATGGATAAAGCAATATGTTGATACTATATATTTATACACCTATTGCTGTACTTTTGGGTTTGAACTGAGCTTATTTTTTTCCCATTTTGCTGGGGATTAATGTGATCAATAATATGTAATATTATTACATTTATTTTTGTCATTATTTTCTGTTTTGCAGAAATGTTTATATTAAACAAAATTTTTTTTTCTTTTTTTGGTCACATATGCCTTTAAATCATTCAGTATATAAGGAACATCAGTATGCATCATTTTAACTTTTTCTTTCTGCACTGAAGAAGGCCATTACATTGGCTGAAACCGGTTTGCAGTTTCTCTGTTTTTTTATTTCGTTTTTCAACATGCCACAATAAAGTAGTTTTTTGCTTGCCTAAACCTTTGTGCTGGCTCGTTTTGTGCGTTTTGACATTTTGGTTTGAGCCTTGCACTGGATCCACCTTGCGTGTCTTTTTTTGGTTTGCTCCATTGTCTCTTCACACGCTGGGGACGCCTGGTTGGAATGGCAGCAAGATTTGTGGCTGGATACATAATGCTGACTTCTTTATGCAGTTTCCATTTTTATTGGATTATTTCACTACTTGTAGGTTTGGGCTTATGAAGGTGATTCTCTTTTCAATACTGGTAGCTATTGGTGCCACTTCGTTGGATTCATTGATTCATGTTGAATTCCTTTTGGGAAGCTGATTTTTCGTCTGCCCTAACAAGTGACTTATTTTTACATTTACTCTTGATGTGACCATCAGGCTTGGCCTTTTTTGTGTTTTACTAGTGCTACAGTCTTCTTTTTGGGCATGTATTTATACACGAACGACGCCAGATGCCATTTTGAATCTCTTTATGTCGTGTTGGGTTAATTATCTTCACTAAAACACCACTTTTTGCCATCTAAATGACTGGGACCATCTAGTTTACTTATCCAAAGGCTTAACGACCATTTTGGTGCTATATTTGGATTTATGTTCGTGATTTCAACAGGAAAATGGACATTGGGGTTGAACTTAATGGATGAAGGTGAATCATTTTTCAACATTGTTTGCTAATGGTGACACTTCGTTGGATTCGTCGGATTTACGCTAAATTCTCTTTGGGGAAGCTGGTTTCTCGTCTGCCTTAATAGGTGACTTATTTATACATTTGTTCTTGATATAACCATCAGGTTGGACTTTTTGGGTTCACTGGAGCTATATTCACCTTTTGAGGCATGTATATTATATATACCCACGACGCCAGACGCCATTTTAAATTTTTCTATGTTGTGTTTGGTTACCTATTTTTACTAAACACCATTTTTTTGCCATCTAAATGACTGAAACCATCTAATTTAGTCATCCGAAGGCTTATTGACCATTTTGGTGTTGGATTTGTATTCATGTTCGTGATTTGAACAGTGAAATGGACATTGAGCTTGAATTTAATGAATGACACTAATTCTGTGGGTTGCACATTTGTTTTCTACCGACTGGGGTTGTGCATGGGATAATGCTTATTATCAATATTTTATCATAATTTTTGCGCTATGGTAATCATCATTTGTATACTGTTTTTTTACATATTGTGTTGAGATTTATTTTACAGTATATAACTACAGTATATAGCTGTTTACAAGGATTACATCACTGTGTCAGTCATTTTAGTTAGCGATTACATCCTGGCTGTTTTCAGCCAGTTGTCAGATTGATTTCAGGGAATTTAATACTACATTTACATTTATTCTGAATCGTTATGGGTTTGCTTGACATTTTACCTCCTACTGGTATGTTTGAATTCTGAACTAACATATATATATTTATATATTTTTTCCTATTTTGCATACGTTTTTGTTCAGGATCAAATGGTTTGTACCTGACATAGGAGAGTGATAGATGGCATCTATATTTGTCTGAAGTATTTATCCATTAATTTTACGTCACTACCAGGCTTTATCCTATCAGTTTCGGTACCTCCTTTTACAGCATTTACAATTTGACATTTTCTATAACTATCATGATATTTTGGTCATTGATAACAGTTCTATTTGATATATGGTAGAGACGCATATTGATTGTATTTTTTACTACATATTCTGGTTTCTAATACAACAATGGGTCTTGCCACATGAGGTTTATAATTATTAATACCTCTTCTTAATATATCCCTCTTTTTGCTTCAAGTTCAATTAGGTCTGTTCTAAGTTGAACTAGTTTTCTCATCTATAACTGACCTTTGTCATTTTATGGCAACCAAAACCAAGTGGCAGAGACGAATGTCGACTACATATTGGATTAACAGACAAGTTTGCAGGAACTTGTTGTTCATGATAATTACTGCCATTGTTCTGATCGTGATTTACACATGAGTTGGCACCTATACTATTCCTAGCGGCTGAGACGAATGTCGGCTGCCAGTGGGATTTAACAGTTATCTAAATTAATGTAATGGTTAGCCTGTTATATTCCAGTACCGAAGCTGATTAGGCTTATCCTGAGTTAACACTCTATGGTTTGGTATGAACATATGTGACACTGAATAAAAGGTATTTGCGCACTCTTGTTATAATAATATACAGACAGAATTCAAACATTTTTATCCATTTGGGGGTATCTTTGCCCATATAGATTTCTTTGTGTTTATCCAATTTGCAGGTGGTTACTTGTTTTGACATTTAAGACATATCCTCTGTTTCTGTCTTTTTAGATTTGTTAATTTTTGCTATATGCTATATGAACAATAACATGGACCTCAGAGGTATATTGCAGGGGCTAGCAGCAGACAAGGACAATTTGGAAGCCTTTGGCTTAAATTTTGTTGATTCTGGGAACCCCAACATACAGGCAGGGGATACCAAATATATTTGTGGCAATTTGTTCCACAAAATAACTAAAAACATGAGGACTCTAAATAGCCAATGTTTGGCACTTGAAGCTCTTTAAAGCTTACAAACTTAAAAATATAACCCCTCGGGGACTCAGAATTCGAACTCAACCATTAGTCAGTGTGGTTGATGAACAACTAACTAAAGATTGGGCTAAGACCCAACATGATGCATCCATGTTATTTGTAGATACATTAGTATCATACTATGAACGTATGGTTGAGCAACAGACAACTGAGGTATACAATAATTGCATGGAAGCTCAAGCTTTTGAACATCAGGATTTTTATCCTAATCATGTCAGGGAATTAGCTAAAGAACTTGCTAATTTGGAGACACAGTTACTTAAAAAGAAAACGCAGAAATTTCAGCGAGATCTGACCGATTATGAAAAGGGCAAACCATTCATGGTTCAGATAAATGTTAGATTTTTTGATACATCCAGCAGAATAAACCACAAAAAGAGGCCGAGATCAATATTGAAGAAAAATACTTTTTCCACTAGTAGTGTTACAAATGAGGATACATCCTCAGCCACCGATCCTGAATGCCCTTCCAATCAGGGGTCCCCAGTAGCTAAACGCAAACCCTCAGCAGACCCTTTAGACATGGGAAACGGAGGGGGGGGCAGGAAACATAGGGGACGGGGCTTACAGTTTGCAACAGCTACTACAGAAGATAGTCAAATAATTGATAATGTGCACAACATATCTTCCATTGAATTATCCTCTGACCAAAATAAAGTTCTTAACAAGGGTTTGAATTTTGTGCCTTCCTCTTTTGTTTCGGAACAGACTTTTGTTAATGAATTAAATGAATTTTGTCGATTGATTAATCTGAAAATATTTTTTGCAGATTGTGATCTCTCTCAAAGTTCATCTGGTTTTCATTTTGGGAAATTGACATTTCAACCACCCATGGATAAGCATGTGGCCATATTCAAGGAGTGTGTGCTCAAAGATCTACACTTCTCACCCGGATATCAGCCTACTAAATATAATTTGACCCCTATGGAGCATAAGGGGTTACAGGAACTTAGTTCCAATCATGACATCATCATTTTGCCAGCAGACAAAGGGGGTGGTATTGTGGTTATGGATCGGGTTATGTATACTGATGAAGCCTATAAACAGTTATCTGATGCTAGGTTTTATATGCATATGGTTATAGACCCGACGACTAATTTCAAATCACTAATTGACTCCTTCCTGGATATGGCCACTGAAGAAGGGATCATAGATCAACGCACATGTAAACAGCTCAAGGTCACCAATCCTATTCCCCAATATTTGTATTTGTTGCCCAAAATGCATAAACATCCCACGTGTCCTCCGGGCCGACCTATTGTTTCTGGCAGAGGCTCTCTAACCGAGCCTTTGTCTGTTTTTCTTACATATTATCTCAAACCATTATTGTCTATGGTTAGGTCTAGGCTCAAGGACACAACTGAATTTTTGAACATTCTTCATGATAGTCAGTTGGAATCAGATTGGTGGCTCTGCACACTAGATGTTGCTTCTTTATATACTAGTATCCCACACCAGGCTGGTTTATCAGCAATAGCATTTTGGTTAGAGGAATGCAAGCTCTATTCTACTGGATTTAATCATTTTCTTATCAATATGACCGAATATGTACTAAGTAAAAATGTCTTTCTCTTTGATGGTCAGATATATTGGCAAACCAGGGGAACATCCATGGGGGCTTCATTTGCCCCAATATATGCTGACCTATTTATGGGATATTTTGAAAAAATTTATATCTACGACACTGGCAATAACCAATTTTTGGCAGAACTAGACATTTGGAGGAGGTACCTGGATGATTGTTGGATGGTGTGGTGGGGAGATATACTTCTGGCTAAAGAGTTTGTTCAATATTTGAACAATAATGCATGGGGTATTAAGTTCACTTTGGAGACTCAATATCATGAAATTGTTTTTTTGGATGTCAAGGTTATCAGACAATATGATCACACTCTGGCGACGAGTGTACACAGAATGTTTCCACAGTATAATTCTCTTTTACATGCCCCTAGTAATCACCCCCGCCACATCATCAACAACATTCCCAAGTCACAATTCATACGTATGAAACGTATTTGTTCCTCTGCTAAATCTCATGTAGAATGTGAACAAGATCTTTGTGACAGATTGATTCAGAGGGGATATAACAGATGTCGACTTCATAAAACCATCCAGGAGGTCAGACATATGTCACGGTCCCAATTACTAACATATAAACATGAACATGAGGTGGTTCCTTATTCCAAAGCACAACCTATCAGATTCACAGTTACTTATGGTAATAATACCCCTTCATTTAGAAATATTGTTGATAATCATTGGGGTATTTTGAGAGCACGAGTCATTATCTGATATATTACCTGAGACATGCTCTTTTTCATACCGTAGGGGTAGAACGTTGAACTCACATTTCACATATTATAAAAAATTTCACTCTACAACAACCATACAAATGACTTTGTTTGGGGATCCACTCATTGGTTCCTTTCCCTGTGGTCACTGCGGTGCGTGCAGGTATATCAGCAAAATGAAAGAATTTTCAAGTGCCAACACTTCACGAGTATTCAACATTAGGATTTTTGGTAATTGCAGCTCTGATTGGGTGGTATATTTGGCCACCTGTACATGTACTTCATTTTATGTCAGCCAAACCTCTCGTCCATTAAGATTTCGGATAAGTGAGCACCTTAGTGCTATCAGAACTAAAAAATTAACAAATGCCTTATACAAGCACACTTTGATTCACCAAACTGCCCAATTTCAATTCACTATCATTGATAGGATTCAGCTGCCGAGGTTCACCAAGGCAGGCTGGCATGATAAACTCAATAATATGGAAGCATTATGGATTACCAAACTAGGTGCTTTGTTCAAACCTGGGTTAAATGAATATGGATAAAGCAATATGTTGATACTATATATTTATACACCTATTGCTGTACTTTTGGGTTTGAACTGAGCTTATTTTTTCCCATTTTGCTAGGGATTAATGTGATCAATAATATGTAATATTATTACATTTATTTTTGTCATTATTTTCTGTTTTGCAGAAATGTTTATATTAAACAAACATTTTTTTCTTTTTTTGGTCACATATGCCTTTAAATCATTCAGTATATAAGGAACATCAATATGCATCATTTTAACTTTTTCTTTCTGCACTGAAGAAGGCCATTACATTGGCTGAAACCGGTTTGCAGTTTCTCTGTTTTTTTATTTCGTTTTGCAACATGCCACAATAAAGTAGTTTTTTGCTTGCCTAAACCTTTGTGCTGGCTCGTTTTGTGCGTTTTTATATAAATGTTATGTCTCATGAAGTCATCCTGCATTCTTACAGTGTTTATGTGTTTACTTGTAAACAATGGAGATATCCCTGCATTTAAGCAGATTTCAGAGTAAGTATATTTAGCTTGACAGATAGTGATGAGTTCCCTCGACAGCAGAAGGAAAGAACTGGCACTGAAGCAGGTCATTAAGGCATTTTAGTGATGGATGAGCTTAATCACTTTGGGGCAGAAGTGAGTTTATTTACCCCAGTATTGTCTTCAAGGAGTTTACCCCAGTATTGTCTTCAAGGAGATCACGCACATGATAGCTGCAGTTTCTTTAGCATCTATTCTAGCCTACAATATGCAGTTTCCCCACCCCAAAAAATGGAATTCGGTTTAGGAAATCAGATAATATCCTCTCCAGGCCTGTAATTCTAACCAAATGGATCTTAAAAAATATATACTTGATGTGAAAAGGGAAGAAGAAAGTGTGTCTGAATAATTAGCTGATGCTTACGTTGTTAGAGGAAGAAACATCCTGCTCAGATTTGTTGAGATTCTGCTGTTAGTGGGGCTACTAGTTTTGCAAAACAATAGCTATGAATATAAGACAGTTGTTACCATACAAAAATACTGCACAACTGCAAACAGGGATGCAGTAACACAGATGAGTGTGGAGACCTATAAATGTAGCTTTTGAAATGCTTAACTGGGAGGGGTTTTACTTGTACCACAGAAGGAATGGGTAAGGGGGTAGGGATATGGTATACATTTATCAGATGTAGCACTAGGCATTTTCAACCTGAACTTAGGCAACAAACGAATAACTCATTTAAATACAACATGAGTATTACTAATCACTTGAGCAGGTGATGCCAGAAGGGGATCAGGGAACAAGTATTCAAGCTACATTAAGGAAGAGAGACTGTAATGGACAAAGAAGAAAAAAATGAGGTGAGCACAGATGTAACCCAACATGTGATATAAGGAAGGAAATGGGCTTACGGTGGAAGAACGTAAACAAGCGTTTGTCAGTAATGAATGTTGGTTTGAACTTGTGATCAACTGTAGGAATGATGGGAAGAGCATGACAGAACAAAGTATTGGCAGCATACATTAGCTGTGACATTCTGTAAGAATAATTAAATGGTATTACCTTATGTTGAACTTGAGCTGTATGAATTTCAGTGATCAAAGAGTGAATCGAGTACTGCATTTTTTTCTCGTTTTACTTCATGTGTAAGAAAACTCAGGAAAAATGTAGGAGTCTACCAGAATTAGAAAAGAAAGGAAACCAGAAATCAAGGATGTGAAATTTAAATCAGAATGAGTAAAGCTGGATAGCAAATCATGCAGAAATGAAACACAAAGTATACTCTGAAAAAAGGCTTGACAGAATGAAATTCTGTACTTAAAACCTGGATATAGTAGTACAAGTAAATATCGAAGTGTCTCATCAGATTACATGCAAATGTAATGCTACAGCAAAACTGCCACACTTCAAAGATCATGAGCAAACACACATTCATAGGCACGATGTATCTTTGTAGACACTTCAAGGCAAGCAGTGCCATCTGCAGTTTTACATCTTTAATTTCTTTTTAACACTTAAAATATGCAAGATAAAGTTTTTTTCCCCCTTTTAGTAAGACAGCCACATTTCAGATACACTGTACATGTGCAGCAGCTGGTATGATGAAATTAATGAGTGACAAGTGGGGGTAGCATTTTTTTACAGAAACAATTCATTATGATGGCTGCTCTGTGTGTCCTGTTTAGAGTTTTGTATCTCCATACCATGGGTCTGCTCTGCAGATGTGCACAACATGTTCAAAAACAGTTTAAAAATGTTTCATTATTTAGAAAAACTTTGAAACAATGTCCACTCTGAAGGGAAAACAGCTTTACAGGAAGTGCTAGTGTCCACTCCCTGATGTCAGGATACAATTTGTCAGTGTGCCACTCACTGAAGATGTGAAAACACATGGTGTCTAATGAGGGTGATCAGTATTTTTGATTTTTAAAATACTGAAATTAAATTTGGCAAATGAGTACATACATTATGCAGCATAAGTCAATGGGGATCTCTGTTATAATTCTGAGACTTTTAACTGAAAGTTAGAATGAAACTTTAGCAAAAAGCTGTTGTAAGAGGGGAATAAAGGATATCTGTATGAGAAAGGAAGGCAGTGTCAATGTAGGGGCAGAGGCCCAACGAGAAAAATCTATATTTAGGGCAAAAAAAATCACTCATACAATGCAACTAAAAGTGCAAAGCAGTTAATAGAGTGTAATAAGAAAGGGGCAGAGGAAGACAGGCAAGGGAGTTATAGATTTTATGTATCAATCTATTTAGTTAGTTAGCTTACCAGGAAATTCAGACTGGGCACAAGACCCATTTTCAGTAGACACCCAGGGAGAAAGGCTCCATTGTACAAACAACAGTAGTAGTGTGACACTAACATTCGAAATACTATGATATACAATGTCTTTACAACATTTTTCCAAAGAGGTAGAACTGAATTTCAAATGTGATAAAGTAAATAGCCGTATTGTTGCTATTTTCAAGCGGTATAGTGATGAGAGAAGTGGAGTTGAGAAACAGAAGACAAGGGTAGTTGATGGCAAAAAATTATAACAAAATGGGGGAAGAAAGTGAGTTACAGTACTGGTAGGAAGAAGATATGGAGTGAGTTGAGCAGGGATGAATCTGAAGAGGAGCAATGTAATAATCTAGTGCAGCAGATCTGCAGAGTTGAGTAAGTGAGACTTTATCTGTAGTTTCAATGACTTCAGTGAGCAGTCTTGTCTTACAGTTAGAGAATTGGAGTTTCAGGTTTTTGACACTTGATGGGAGTAGAGGAAACAGCCTACAGATTTACCAGGTTTTGATATATTTACAAGGTTTTTATAAGAAAATAGCAAGGTTTTGGGTAGGTTGTATAGTTGTACAAAGTTGGCTAGAAATGGATAGTCATTTGGTTTGTTTATTAGAGTATGGATAATAGGAAGTATTTGAGTTGGTGAGGTAGTTCAAGTCACTGGAGGTCTCTGTGGGCCAAACACTGATGGGGAGGCTTGCTGCAGCTTTGTGACTGTTGTAGCATTGCTAACTTTTGTGTACTTGTGTTAGTGGGATGTTTGTTAGTATCGTTGCTGAGCAGAGGAAACTAGGTAGTAGTAGTAGGGTTGTGACAATATGACATCTTGCAGTGTCAGATAGGATTTTGTCATATACAGAGTGCATTTTTTCACTTTCTGTTGAACATGGAAGCCAAACTTTAGGTCTTCATCTGTGTAAATGACTTGCAGTTTGATTTGTGTGAAATGATCTATTTTGGTATTGTTGGAAGAAGTAATAATAAAGGATGCTTTCTTTATTGTGAGGTGTTTGGGAGTGAAAAAAATATTTTTATTTTGTTAAAAGATTTAGGAACAGCTAGGAGATAGTAAAACAGTTTTCTGTAGAAGTGGAGGAGTTCTGGGATAGTTTTTGTAGGGAATCAAAGTTGTTTATTGAGCATTATCAGCCTGCTGTACTAAGGTAGCAATCTTACTGGCCAGATAAGGTCATTAACAAAGTTGCTGAGCAGGCTAGATCCCGATATGGATCCTTGTGAGACCCCAACTGCAACAGGGAGGAAGGATGAAATATCAGTGAGCTATTTTGCTGCCTAGAGTCTGTTAGAAAGGTAGCTAGAAAAAACAGGATAGATAGGAATTGTCAAGGCCTAGATGGGAGAGGTTTTGAGTGTACAGTGTGTGTGTGTGTGTGTGTGTGTGTGTGTGTGTGTGTGTGTGTGTGTGTGTGTGTGTGTGTGTGTGTGTGTGTGTGTGTGTGTGTGTGTGTGTGTGTGTGTGTGTGTGTGTGTGTGTGTGTGTGTGTGTGTGTGTGTGTGTATATATATATATATATATATATATATAATTTCTGCTTGTGTTAACAGTATTAGTGAAGTTAAGCAGTGTGGTGGAGGTAGTGTATTGGTGGGGCAAAAACCATACTGTGAAGGAGAGGGAAGAGTGCATTTTGTGTGATACAGTGTAGGAGTTCAGTCTAAATGCACGTTTCAAGTATTTTTGATGGGGGAGGATGGTGATGGATCAATAACTGGTGAGTTTGGTAGAATGTCTACCTTTGTGGATAGGGAGGCTGTAACATTTTTTCTGTTGTGGAGGTAGATAGGATTCATTGATAACCAACTCTTCTCATTTCTAATAAACCTCTCTATGTCCTCTGCTGCCATTTTTAGCTATTCATCAGGTAGACTGCCTGGTGCTAGGTTGGTGGATTTAAGTCTAATTAGTAGTTTTTTTGAGGATAGCAGTAGAAATTGGCTGGAGAAACCGGGTATGGGGAGTTATTAGTTTGTGATGTGTTCATGGCATTGTTTTGTGTACAGCTTTTGAGTATGGAAGAGAATGATTTAATAAAGTTAGAGTTACATTCATTAGCAATGTCAACTGAGTTATTAGATTTGAATGTAGGTGAAGGGTGAAATGAATGGCCAGGATTTAGAAGATGATTTAAGTAAAATCAGTATAATTTCTGGTTCTGATCATTTTTATTTTCTAGGTTAGTGTAATATGTTTTTTTTTGTCTAATTTATTATGGTATAGGTTCACAGGTTCATAGGTAGGTACTAGGCTATCTGCCCAAGGACATTTATAAGCCTAGCCAGAGTGTGTCAGCTTTCGCCGCCCCACTGATTAATTAACTGAGCCTCTGTCAAGAAGAGACAATGAAGTGATCCCGGAGTGTATTTTCTGTTACCCATCCACTCGTCGATGTTTCTCTTGTAGAGTGTTAGTGAGGGGCTCTGCCTAATGTAGTTAGGAATTTTGTTCCAAAGCATGGGGAGTCTCTGTGACAGGAATCTATCCCTCCAGCATGTTCTATTTATTGTTGTGGTGAGGTTTAGCTCACTAGAGTGAGTGGCTCGCAGTGACTTGGATTTCTTTAGGTGGAGCATGTCCATCACTTCTGAGTTGGACATGGCTTTGTATGTCAGGCAGAGATCACCTCTGAGTAAGCGATATTCCACTGAGTATAGCTGGAGTTTTTCCAGTCGGGCTGCATAGGGCATATGTTTGAGACCAGTAATCCTCTTGGTGAGGTACTTTTGTGGTCTTTCAAGCTGTTGGAAGTGTCTTGTGAGGTACATCCCAAATGGGGCATTGTACTCTATGATGGGTCTGATGAGTGGTGAGTAGAGGGGCACTATAACCTCTTTATTTCTAGATGTGAACCCCTTAGTAATTAGATGGGCCACATAGAAGGATTTCCTAACTACTTTGGCAATATGATTGTCAAAGGAGAGATTATTATCTACCTGGGTCCCCAGATCTCTTATTACCTCTTCTGTATTAAGGAGGCTGCTACCTATGTGGTAATTCATGGGTGTTTTGTTTTTCCCAAACGGGATGACTATGCATTTTTTGGCATTTAGCTTGAGACCATGACTTTGACACCAGGTGTCCGTCTCAGTAAGGCCCTTTTGGAGAATGTCTGTGTCAGCCAGAGAGACAATTATAGCTCCCAGTTTGCAGTCATCAGCAAACTTGGTTAGCCATAGTCCTCCTGTGTTTGCCTGTACTTTTGAGAAGTATATGCCGAACAGCAGGGGTCCCAGGACCGAGCCTTGTGGGACACCACTTGTGACTGGTTTAGAGTCGGACCTGGAGCCCGCTATTCTTACCGTGTGAGTTCTGTCGGTAAGCCAGTTGGCAACCCATCTTGTGACATAGGGGTTTATGTTCAGGCTGGTGAGTTTTTCTACAATTCCCGAGTGGGGAATAGTGTCAATAGCCTTGGCGAGGTCAAGGTATGCTGTGTGAACTACCTTCCCCTCATCTATGGCCTTGGTGACTGTCTTGAAGAAGTCAGCCAGGTTTAGTAGGCATGATCTTCCCTTAAAGCTGAACTGGGTCGGGTCAAGTGTTTGGAGGTGCCCAATGTCTTTGTTAATGAGTTCCATGATGATGCACTCCATAGCCTTGCAAACCAGGCTAGTCAGGCTTATGGGGCAATAGTTACCAGGGTAAGTTGTGGCCCCTCCTTTGTGGAGTGGAATAACCATTGCTGTGCGCCATTCTATGGGCACGTAGCCTGTGGAGAAGCTGAGGTTGAACAGTGTGTTTAGGTGGGGGGGGTTAGTTCGTTCTGTAGTTCATGCAAGAAGCAGCCTGGGACACCATCTGGCCCCATTGATGCTGTGCTTTTGGCTTTTAAAAGGGCTGTTTTCACCTGTGCGTCTGTGATTTCCGGGACACTACACTTTTCCAGTATTGTTGTGGGCCCTTTTAGAGGTGAGAGGGGGTGAAGTTTGCACTGAATCTATCTGCCAGGATGTTGGCTATATCAGTGGGTTCAGTATATTTTGTGCTATTTTGCACTAGCTCAGAGCTGTGAGTTGCCACTTAGATTCTTGACATAGCTAAAGAAGACTTTGTGGTTATCTTTTGAATCCTTGGCTATTTTTCTTTTGAAGTTAGCCTTGGAGGATTTTATGAGGGACCTTAGTTTCTTACTGATACTGATCAGGGATGTCTTTCCTTCTTGGGATTTGCTTTTTTTCTGAACTAGTTTCCTCCTTCTATTGTATAGCCTGTTTATGGCAAGGGTCCACCAGACTGGTTTCCTTCTTTTAGGGGAGTGAGTCTTGGTTTTGCTAGGGATGGCATGATCCATGCATCCTTGTAGGCGCTCATAGAGTGCATTTGTAAAGGTTTCTGCATCTTGGGAGCATTATCCTTTAGCGTGGGGTGTGAAACTTACCACCTCTGTCTTAAGTAAGGTGAAGTTTGCTTTAGAAAAGTTTTTTATTATGGTTTCCTTACTTGGGGGTGGTGGTGGGGTATGGACATCCAGAGTGATTAGTTTATGGTCTGATCTAACCAGTGATGGGTTGACCTCTGGTGTGGAATGCCTGTCACCCATGTTGGTGATGACCAGGTCCAATATGTTTACACCTCTGGTAGGGGAGTTTACCAGCTGATCCAGGGCATTTGAGTTTATAAATTCCAGGAAGCGCTAGACCTGGGAGTTTGTACTTGAGTAGTTATCCCAGTTAATGGTAGGGTAATTGAAATCGCCCAGTATCAGGGTGTCCGGTAGGACCTTCATGTTTTCCAGTGTCTCAAGAAAGGTGGAGTGGTGGTCCTGGGTCATGGAGGGTGATCTGTAGCAGGCCACAATTTGCATTGCAGATTTGCCTGATGTTACTTGCACATGGATGATCTCGGAGGTATCATGTTGCGCCACTAACCTGGAGGTGTAGGTATCCTTGATGAATATGGATACACCCCCTCCTTTTGTGTTTTGGTCCATGTTCTGTGGCCGAAATGTGTGGTATGAGTTGTAGCCCGGTAGTGCTGGGGTGCTCTGTGGAGCCTTGAACCAGGTTTCAGTTACTGCATAGATGTCGACATTCTCCATACTGAGAAGTGCTTCGAGTGCATGCATTTTAAGATTTAAACTCCTGGCGTTGAGTAGCATAACCCTCATTTTTTTATTTGTGCTGTTTACGGAGGTGGGTTTGACTTTTGAGCCTTGCCTAAAAAAGGCACTATGGGGGCAGCAAGAGCCTTGGCCAGTATTTGAAAGCCTAGGGGTGACAGGTGCAAGCCGTCTCTTAAGAAGCAACGAGACCTGTCGAGCATGTCGTCCCAGGCTGACAGACACTGGTTCCCCTTTGAATGACACCAGAAGCTTAGCCAATTTTTGAAATTGATCATTTTTTCTTTATACTGCGGTATCATTCTTGGTGAGGGCAGGATGCTACTCAGGGTCAGGGTCATACCCGCCTGGGCTACATGATCAGACAGCTCTTCCATGTCTCTTTTCATGTAGTCCAAGGGAGGTACGTCTCAGGTCATTCACACCAACATGAACAATGACAGAGTCATATTTGTACTTGTTCTGGAGTGACCTGAGTGCTTGTGTTATGTGGCGGATTCTGGCTCCCGACAGGCAGCTAACAGTAACCTTCTCCTTGTCCAGCCTAGTGAGTAGGACATCAGTGTACATGACTATAGCGTCACCTACTACTAGTGTGTTAGGTATGTTATTTCACCTTAAGGGCTGTGATTGTGCGGCACACTGATTTTGTGTTTTATGTGTTGTCTGGTTTGTGATGGGAGGCGCAGGTTTTTTGGGCGTCTGCTTTGGAGGTCTCTGATGCTGTTGCAGGTTTTTATTTAGAGCCTCCAAGTATGATTTAGTGTATTTATGTGTATTTTTTGCCAGTGCTGGTTTAGTATGTCTATGTGAGGCTGGAGGTGTGGCGCAAGTGTTAACCTTCTCCTCATGACTGCCTGTTCCTGTCTTGGGTGGAGAGAGCTTAGCCTCCAATTTAGCTACATAACTGCATTTCTCGCATTTGTTAATGTTTTGTGGTAGGAGGAGAGGGTTGTCTGTGTACATGAGGCAGTTGTAACACTGCCTCAGGATACCCAGGTTCATCAGCTAGACTGGAGAGTATACCTGATATTGCCCTTTGGTTATGTCTGAATAGTAGGGTGAGCTGCTTAGTCACTTGGTTGGTGAGGGGTGAATAATGAGCCTTGCCCTGCTGGGCAATCAAGTGTCGGGGTATATTAGTACTTGCTATTAGGTCTGAGCAAGTTCTGTTTCTAAGTTCTCTGAACTGACGATAGTTTGGCTGAGTTTTGTTTGTGGCACAAGTTTTCCAGGCAGCATCTCTTAAGTATCATGAGATCTTTTATGCTTCTGGATAGCTGGGGGCAGAATTATGTAAGGCCATTTCATTTAGGATTTTTAAGAATACATTATCGAAGTGAGATACACTGTCATCCAGTGGTAGGTGTTTTAGGTTAGTCAAGCATTGTTTTAGGTATGAGACAAATGCGTGCTTGGTGAAATTTAAGAGGTTATAAGTCACATTAAAGTGGTGTTGTTTGTAGATTTTTGTTTTCTTTTTGATAGTAAATATAGGGAGATAGTCACTTAAAGAATCTGAGAGGGTCCTGGAGTTATCCAGGAAAAAACAACAGGGGCTCATTACCAAACACTACTGTAATGAGTAAAATAATACAACACAGCAAAGCTTCAAGTTACAAAAAACTCTCTCTCAATGCAATTACACATTTCATTATCTTCACAGTGTTTAAATATTTACATCAGCCAATCACACATATTCTTAAAATTACATGGGCTATTAATTAGCCAAATGCAGTTAAAATAAAATAGTATTGTAAAAGGAACACACACACACATATAGAAAGAGCAAGAGCAGGAAGAGGAGTCGGGACAGGGCAGAACCAACCACACAGCCTCAGATAGGACAACAAATCTTCACGAAGGTAGGACCAACAGTAAAGAACAAACATGCAAAGACTTCATTTTTGTTAGCCCTACAGTGGTTAATCTGTCTAAATGGTCATTTAGTGATGCTGAGCTAATGCTTTTAGATAAGGGGCTTACTTTTGTCCCTACTAAAAGAGCTAATATTAGCGCCTTATTAACTGAACTCAGGCTATATGTTAGAAATATAGATTTAAAGCTATTGTATGGAAGTAATAGTATAAGGGATGATTGTTTAAGGCGACCAAGCATTTTTTTTACCAGACAATACTCCAGTAGAGTTATGAATCATTTTATTAAAAAGAGCATTGTGATAAACATTATAACTTAAAACCCGAAGAAAGTGAAGCGTTTAGTAAATTATGCATGAATCAGAATGTGGTTATTAAACAGGCTAATAAGGGGTAAAATTGTTGTAATGGACATTGCGTTTTATAATAACAGGATGCATGACTTTTTATCTGATTTAAGTACTTTTACAAAAGTTGATACAAAATTTGTTGATCAGATAATGCATTGAGTTAAGAACTTTTTATATGATTTACTCATGGAAAATGTGATTACATCTAAAGTATATGATTATCTTTATGTCTTGCATCCTATTATTCCGTTTATTTATGGATTACCAAAAATCCATAAAGATTTATTAGTACCATCCATGAGACCTATAGTCATAGAGAGTTCCTGGATTATTACACCCTTGTCTAACTACCTTGAGAAACAGTTATGCCCATTAAGTTTCAGTAAAAGTTTTATTCAGGACACTAATGATTTTCTTTCTACACTCAGTTGTTGGACCATGGAAAATGAAGGCATAGATATTTTACTTGTTACGATGGATGTTAAGTCCTTATTTACTGTGATACCTAATGACTGGGGAGTGCAGTGTGTTAGAGACTATTTATGTGAACATAGTACAGTTACACTTTCTGAGATAGAAATGTTATGTTCAATGTTGGACATAGTGCTGGACAATAATATTTTTCTGTTTAATGAAGTTTATCATCAGCAACTTGTGGTGGCTATGGGCACCCCATTTGTGAATACTTACGCTAATATTACTTTATCAAGGTGGGAAGAAATTAATGTTTTTAATGATAATGAATTACCAATATTTAAGAATCAAGATTTGTCCTTTTTTTAAACACTTTGTGGATGATATTTTTGCTGTAGATGGAAGATACTGATAGGTTATATGCATTTGTACAGCATTTACATCATACAGCTGAAAGTTTTTGGTATTTGATGTTAAATGGTCCAAAGAAAAAAATAATTTTTTTAGATATTACAGTAGAGTATAATGAAAAAAAAGTTCAGTACTATGATTTATAGGAAAGATGTGCAGTCAGTAAGGTGCATTCACTCTAAAAGGATGCACCCTAGGCATATGTATAAATGGGTCTATATGATGCTAACGAATGGACTAAATAGCGAATGCTATTTAATCAATCCGATACTGTCAAAATGGCAAAATAGCGAAGTCATGGCACATCAAATTTTTTCCCAGGGAAAAAATTCAGTGGGACGTCTTCAGGACTTTGTCATTTCTTCCACTATGGTGTGATCTCAGTGTTGGTATATTTAAGTAGGGGGGTATGAGGGGGGTGAAGCCCCCCACTTAAATTTGTGTTTACATTTATTTTTTTTTTTTACGGAGCAGCAAATTTTTTTCCGTTTGTTCAATATTTTGTTGTTTTGATATTATCGGTATGATGAAATAGCATTTGCTATTTACATCATACGATAATATGATATAGACGCGTATAAACGAATAGTCAAAATTCAATTTATTAGAGCTTGTAGGCTTAACACTACAAATGAAAATTTAAACAAGATATTGATTATATGACTACTGACTTTTGCTCCAGGGGCTATAATATTAAGCTGTTGGAAGACATGAAGGATGTAGTGATAAATGAACGAAGTAACTTAGGTGAACCATATTTTTCTAGACAATTGATTAGACAACAATCTGCTAGTAATAATTTTGAGTGTAATTTACAGTATATTATGAAATATAATACAGTAATATGATTAAAAATATTATATGTAAAAATTGGACCATCTTACAATAAAATGAGGATGTTAAAAAAAGGTGTAGGTTAACAGCCTAAGTTTATTCAGAGAGAAAGGAATCTTAATATTTATGCTATAAGGATTTGAGTAATATAAAAGCTGAAAGACAGTTAGTGAATAAGAATGGGACATTTCCTTGTCACAGCTGTATATATTGCATAAATATTAATAAATATTAATACTGACTCTTCTTTTAAGCATCCCATCACAGCGAAGGAATGTGTCTTTCGTGTTTTTGCTACATGTAGTACTCAGAATGTGATTTATCTTGTTAATTGTACCTCCTCCTCCTGTGAGTGCTTTTACATAGGTAAAACTAATAAGAAATTAAAAGGAAGGATAAGGTTGCATCTTTCGGAAATTTGAAGAAAAGTTGAGATGAATGCCATGAAGAAACACATTTTATCTGTGGGCTTTCATCATAAGTTTAAGTTTAGGGTTTTACAAGTTGTCTTTCACAATGCAAGAGGTGACATGGTGAATAAAACAGAGATGACTGAATATGATTGGATTTATTATTTTAGAGCTGATAAAATGCCAGGATTGAACAGTACCAATAGTATTAAGCATATTGAAAAATTGACATCAATGTGTATACAAGTAGTATTTGTTTTTATTTTCATTGTAACATTTAGTATAATAATACTTATACTGTATAATACATTCTTTATTTATATTTGGTTTCTATTATAAGTTTATTTTTATTTGGTCCTGGGCTTGTTTTTATATACGCCTGTGTTTTCCTTTTACTATGCTGTTTTATTTTAACTGCATTTAGCTATTTAATAACTAATGTGATTTTAAGAATGTGTGATTGGCTGTTGTAAATATTTAAACACTGTGAAGATAATGCGATGTGTAATTGCACTGAGAAAGAGTTTTGTAACTCAAAAGCTTTGCTGTGTTTTATTATTTTACTCATTAAAGTTGTGTTTGATGTTGAGCGCCTGTTGTTTTTTTCTTGGATATCCTTGTTGCTTCATCTTTAAGAGCTCTCATAAGGACTGGTTGGTTTTGTATGCAAGGTCCTAGAGTTTACCTGGCACAGAAGTGAGTATCCAATCTATCATGGTACCTTTGTTATTTTTATTGTTGAAGTGAGTAGGAGTGATAATCAGTTGTGTTAGTCCAATTAGATTTATGGTATCATTGGGTTGTTAGTGGAGAGACTGTGTGTGAATATAGAAGTTACCTAATAATATTTTTATTAAGTGGGGATGTTGGATGCTTCTCAACAGAAGAGATCTTCTGCTGTGTTATGATTATTTCCAGATGGGATACAAGTTCCTGTTAAATCAAGGACTGGTGTTAATTGTTTATTTAGTTTGAGAGTAAATATGTGGATTTCAATTTTGATGAATTGAGGCATGGATGTTAGAGGTGATGGGGTGAGTTGTAGATACAGTAAACTCTCAGTTAACTGGCACTCATGGGGATTGGTAGATGCTGGATAACTGTAGTTTTTGGTTGCTTGAGAGTTACTATTAAAATAGGCCTAATACTGTACCCTATACTATTTGTTTGGTTTGACTTGTTCTCAAGTTGGAGAGAGAGGGAATTTATTCCTATCTTCCTTTTTAAAACTCTAAAACTCTAAAAATGTAAGGTATGTTTCGGGGAGGGGCAGAAAATGCAACACAAGAAAATTGTACTGTATTTCTTCATTTTTTTTTGCCAATTGCTTATGCCACTTGCTTGAGATATAGTTAACTGAGAGTTTACTATAGTTTTTATAGAGCCTTGCAAATCTACCATCTCCCTTATGTTTCCTATGTGCCCTGAGTAGGCTATAAAACTATGAGAGTATCTCTATCGTTTGTTTCATTTTTAGCCATGTTTCTGTTATTACTGAAATATAAAGTGAATGCTGGGCAGGTCATGAATGGAATTCTGGCAGCTTGTTATAGATGCTTCTACTGTTAATATTGATGATAATTGAAGAAGACAAGTTTGTGGAGCACTGTATGGGAGAGGTGGTATTGACGGAGGTAGTAGAATGGAATGAGTAAGGGACAGAGTGTGGGTCAGGCTTAGGGTGTATGTCACCACTGTGTTTTAAGTTTTTGGAGATGTAGTGATAGATTGCCTGCTATTACAATATGGTTTTGGGTTTCAAGCTGAGTTAGTTGGTTATGGAGTTATAAAAATATAAATATTATCTATATATATATAATTTACATTTTTATTTTTTGCCATTTTTTCTCCCCGCTACCAGCTGATCATCAGCCCCGCTCCCCAATCAATCAAACCTTTCATTCCCCATCACACCTCAACAGCTTACCTATCCCTGATTTTGACTCAAATTCTTGCTCTGTCCCATTTAATTCCTCCTAAAACTGGTGACTTTTGGTGAAAAGGTGATGAATCACAGCTAATAAATAATGACAATAATTAAGAGTTATAGACTTTTTTTTACTTCAGAAAATATACTGAAACCTGGTGGGAGTATTTTACTCTCAATGACATCAAATCCTAACCACGTTTCTCCATTATCTAAGAAATTAGGATCATAGTGGGAGATCCAGCCATGCAACAAAGGCAGTTTGATGCAGGTTTTGTGAACACTAATATGTTTTAGTTTTATTCCGTGGTGCAAGTTTCAGTCAGCCAGTGGCTTTGGGCGTCTGACTGACAGCAGTGATGATCCAGGGTTAGGCTGCCGCAGAGGTGGGGTTAAGTATTAGCAATTTATGAAGCATTTATATTAGAAGTGCATATATGAGTGTATCTCATCCTTAGTTTTTATTAGTTGTTTAAGTTTTTTTTTTGTCAGGGGAGATGCGGTACCCAGATCATGCAAGGAGAGTAAGATGGGTTACTGGTTAAAATATGACAATTTGAATTGTTAGTCAGAAGAAGTTCTTATTTTATGGGATGCATTTATTAAAAAAAAGTCTAAGAATAACACAATTAAATATGAGAGCAGAAGCAGTCTCCACAGCACAGACAACAGCATTATTGCTGTTCATATGGCGGTGGTCAGAGGTGTAACTAGGGTGGGCTGAAAGGGGAGGCTGCCCTGGGAGCAAGCTTTTAGAGCTCATGATTGGCAGTTGTCAATGGGGTCTGAGTTCAGTTCTGGCAAACATTTATGAAGCTGTTGATGATATCTTGGCTTCTTACAATAGCTGAGTGTGAACTCTAGCAAGGAGTTCTATGCTACAGTTCAGAAGCTGAAAGTTAATTTTTAACCTCAACTTTGGGCTATGGGGGTGCAAGTCTAAGGACTTCCCATGATACCAGTTGACCTAGCCATGGTTAATGTTGGATGGTAGCAAGAGAGAGAGAGAGAGAGAGAGAGAGAGATATTGAGTATATATTTTTGATTATGTAATAAACTTAGTCTTGGAAAGCTAAGAGAAAGTTCTACATGTACATTTAGGAGATGAAGTAAGATATGGAGAGCATTCTGTAAAGGTAAGTCAACTCTAGGGTGGATAGGAATTGTCCCTATGAGAGTACAAGTGGTCTCAGTAAGAAATTAGTCACACAACTTGCAGCATACACAAAACACGTCCTAGTACCTGCAGTCATTGTCTGAAAAACAGGATAAGACTGCCACAGTTCTGGAGTTTATGTTACTTGAAAATGGTGGAAGTATGGCCACACTGTCTAAAGAAGAACTTGAAAAGGTCATTCACATATTAGTATCTGTTAACCGTGCAGCAGCTATAATATACCCTGGTAGTTTCAAGGTCAGCTCAAATCTTTACTCTGATGCCTACACTGTCCGAAGGAGTAACTTCTATCTGCAAGTACTCAAGAATATAGTTGAGACCAGTAGGTGACTACATCAACAGGTGAGAACTTCTGCTGAGGATGAAAGAGGTTGTTTGAGAAAATTCTAGATAGGAAAAACAACATACAATATTTCAGTAGTAAAAAGCCAAGGTACACACCACAGCATTATGAAAACAGAGGCCATATGCTCGAACATACAGTTAGCAGTCTGCTAATTATAAAAGCATGACAGTTTGCCCTAACATCATACCTCTCAACTTATTTGCTCAGGAATTCTGGACAAAGCCTAAAATAATGGAGGAACAAAGGCCCAAAATTAGGGGAGTGTTTATAAATCACTCAAATTCACCTAAAAAGTTAATAGAACAGGTTTTGCATCAACGTGCATTTTACAAACAGTAAGAAGTATGAAACCTCTAATGTGTGACTTTATTGACTGCATTCTCACTAATTTGACACAAAATCAACATTTTTGAGACACGGGGAAAATAGTAGGAAGAAAATCAGGGACATTTGAGGTAAGCTTAACATAACTGTCTCTCTCTACTTACCATTCCTGACTATGCATAGGCAGACAACCTTCTTGACATGACTGAGTACAGTTTTGCCACCAGAAGGGAAACCTTTTAGTTATGTACTCACCATAACTTCAGATGTTTGGGATCCATCTTGCCTACATTCTGACTGATGGGTTCGGAGCCGATCCCTCGGCTCCGACTCGGCACGCTTATGCCAAAGAGCGAAGTCTCTTATTGGCTGAGCTTACTATATCCCAGGATGCACCACTACCAGTCCCCCAGATCTAGTTTGTCCGCATACATGCACACACACACGCACTGCTTATATAACATTGCCAGATGAAACAAGATAAAAACAGTAGAACTCAAACCGTTCAATCTCTTCTGATCTCCAAGACAGGGGGAAGGAGGGTGGGTATTAGGAATGTAGGCGAGATGGATCCCAAACATCTGAAGTTATGGTGAGTACATAACTAAAAGATGTTATGTGATCCTATCTCGCCTACATTCTGACTGATGGGACAGCGTCCCTAGCACCTGAATCCTGGGTGGCTCACTGGAAAACACTCCTGAGTACCGTGGAACCAAATTATGCTCACCCTTTAGATGCCACATCCAATTTATAGTGGGAAATGAAAGTGTGCGGGTTGGACCAAGTAGCCACAGCACAAATCTCAGAAATAGCGAGCTTGGAATGAAACGCAATAGAGGTAGCCATAGCTCTGGTAGAGTGAGCTTTGATAGATGTTGTAAGTTGCTTATTTGAAGAGGAATAAGCCTGAGTTATGCAATCTCTAATCCATTTGGAAATAGTAGCTTTAGTGATGGTTTTACCCAATTTATTATCTGAAAAGGACACAAACAATTGGTCTGTTTCTCTAATTTGTTGAGTCCTGTCTAGATAGAAGCGCATTGCCTGTGAACATCCAATTTATGCAAAGTGTATTCCGCTTCATTTGAAAATTTTGGAAAGAAAACTGGTAGTTCTAGAGATTGTTGGAGACAGAGACTAGAACAAACTTTTGGAACAAAAGATGGATTAGGCCTAAGTGATACTCTATCCTTGTGAAAAATCAAGTACGGTGGTTTGATAGATAGGGCTTGAAGTTCTGAAACTCTTCTTGCAGAGGTAATTGCAACTAAGAAGGCAGTTTTCCAAGACAGATATTTCAACTCACATGTAGCAGCCGGTTCAAAGGGGAAGATGTTAAGGCACAGTACCAAATCAAGATCCCACGGAGGCAGGATGAAAAACTGGGGTCTTAAAAGCACAGCACCTTTCATGAAAGTTTTACATAATCTGCTGCTCATCAACGGTGGGTCTATGGATTCGTGAAATTTGGAGATAGCTGCTAGTTGGACTTTAATAGTAGAGACTGAAGATCCTTGATTAAACAAGGATGTTAAAATTTTAAGACCTCTGGTATCGGGGCAGTAATAGGGTCTAAGCCTCTGAGTTGAGCCCAGATAGCAAACCTCTTCCACTTACTGAGATATAATTTCTTAGTGGTGGGTTTGTGGGCTGAAGATAAAATATGAATAACTTCCGGGTCTAAGGTGTGATTTCTGAGTAAGGTTGGAAGTGGAGGAGCCAAGCTGTTAATTTCAAAGTTTGAAGGGACTGGTGCTGTCGTCCCGACTGATGAATCAGCAGGTCCGGAGTTAGATCCAAAAACCAAGGACCGTCCAGAGCATATTTCTTTAGGTAGGGGAACCATACCTGACGAGGCCAGTACGGAGCAATTAGAATCATTGTGGACCCCAATTGGGAAGCTTTCTGGATGACTTTGGGGAGGAGTGGAACCGGAGGAAAAGCATAAAGTAGTCCTGTTGGCCAAGGTTGGACTAGAGCATCCGTAGCTGCCTCCCCCTGACGCGGAGTCAAGGAAAAGAACCTTTTGCACTTTGTGTTTTGTGGTGTTGCAAATAGGTCGCAGCACGGGGTCCCCCATCTTTTGAAAACCTGAGCTGCTACTGTCTCGTTCAGGGACCACACGTGAGGAGAGAGAATCGTCCTGCTTAATCTGTCTGCCAATACATTGGATTTTCCTGGAATGTGGGTCGCTACCAGGAAGCGGTTGGTAGCTACTGCCCATTCCCACACCCTCATGGCCTCTCTGCAAAGGGGGTAAGATCTGGTCCCTCCTTGTTTGTTTAGATACCAGACCACCGACATGTTGTCTGTGTGGATAGCGATAACGCCTTGAGGGAGAAACTTGTGGAGGGCTTGTAGGGACAGAAGTACAGCCCTCATTTCCAATACATTGATATGGAGAAAAGTTTCGTCTGGAAGCCAAGAACCCTGAACTAACCTGCCCAGACAATGCCCCCCCCACCCCGTCTGGGAGGCATCTGTTGTCAAGGTGGCCACCGGAGGGGGTATAACAAAAGGTCTTCCCTGATTCAGATTGGATGGCTGAAGCCACCAGCGGAGGTCCCGATTGCACGTTTCTGTAATCAGTATGAGATGATTGAGGGGGAGATCCTGAAAAGACCATTGTGTCGATAACAGCCACTGAAGAATCCTCATGTGCAATCTTGCCAGCGGAACTAGGAGAACCGTGGCAGACATTGAACCTAAAAGTTGCAGGACCAACCTGGCTGGGGCTTTGGATCTTGGAAGCAGGGCTCGGACTTGACCTTGTAATGTTTGAATCCTTTCGGTAGGAAGGAAGATGCGCATCAATTTTGAGTCTATCTCTGCTCCTATGAATCTTATGCGCTGAGAGGGCAGCAAGACAGACTTTGACCAGTTGAATGTAATTCCCAGGAAACACCCAGGAGATGGTGGCTTGTAGGTTGTCTAGTAGTAGATGCCTGGTGGTGGCAGTCAGGAGCCAGTCGTCCAGATAGGGAAACACTTGGAATCCGAGACTCCTCAGGTGAGCAGTCACTACTGCCAAACACTTGGTGAACACCCTGGGGGCTGTGGTGAGACCAAAGGGCAGTGCACAAAATTGGAAATGACTGTCTCCCAGGCTGAAGCGCAGATACCTCCTGGACGCCTGATGTATCGGTATGTGATAATAGGCGTCCTTGAGATCTATGGAGCACATCCAAACATCCTTCTCCAACAATGGGAGAATGGATTGTAAAGTGACCATTCGGAATTTGGACTTCATGACGGACTGGTTTAGTTTGCTGAGATCCAAAATGGGTCTCAGGTCCCCTGTCTTTTTGGCACTAAAAAGAACCTTGAGTAATTTCCGGATCCGATCTGGTCTGTGGGGACCGGTTGGATGACTCCTTTTTCTAGCAGCTTTGAAGCTTCTGCGGCTGCAATTTCCCTTTGATTGGGTGGTGGGTCCGGGATTTTTTTGGACGGTGAGGGGGAGTGTGTGAAGGGAATGGTGTAACCTCCGGCAATAATCCGAAGCACCCATCTGTCCTGAGTAATAGACTCCCAGGCTTTTAGGTGCTTGGCAAGTCGGCACCCGACTGGCTCCGGAGCAGCACAGCCGGGCAATCCCTCATGAAGTGTGGGAGGCTGAAGAGCCACGAAAGGACTCGCGGTCTCCAGTGTTGCGGGGCCCTCTGCCGCCTCTGGGACGGCGTCTCCCAGAAAAATTTCCCCATCCTCTGCCTCTGGAAGGGGAATCTTCCTGCTGTTGAGGAAAGAACTTCTGTGATTTGCGGAACCACATCTTCCCTCCTCTTTTAGCCTTGGGATAAGGCCGAAGGGAGTGGAATAACGTGCTCCTGGCAGATAAAGTTTTTCCCTCTTGCTCACAGCGGGTAAGAGTGTCTTTTACCTTGGGTCCAAACAAAGAGGACCCATCAAAGGGAGTGTCGGCGAAGGAAGACTTGAAGGCCTCCGCGAAATGACACAAACGGAGCCAGGCTTGTCTCCGTAGAGCCACGCCTGTGCCTGCCGCTCTACCGACCCTTCGGCCGCATATGAAATGAGCCTCATGGACGAGTTAGAAATCGAGGTAAAGATAGCCAACTGAGAGCTAACCGACTGGGCTAGCTGCTCAGGTAGGTTACCTGAGAGGGAGTCTGACAGCTCCTTGACCAGATCCCTCTGTAGTCTGGTGAAATGTGCCAAATAATTCAGGGACCTTAAAGTAAAGGCCGCTGAAGTCAGGGTGCGCTTCCGTGCGGTCCATGCTCCTAGACTCCTTATTAGGAGGATGGACGGACGTTGAAGCCTCTGCCACGTCCTGCTGTGTAGCAGATGCCACCACCATGGCATCTACGGCCACGCCTTTCGTCAAGAACTCCTTCTCGGGTGGGGCAGACAAAAATTTGTTAGGGCGAGAAGGCACTGGTTCCACAGTATCTGGATGTTCCCACGCCCTCCGACAAACCAAATCCAGGAGCTCGTCGAAGGGCGGAGACACCCAGGAGGCGGAGGGCTGAGCCCCAAAGGCCTTGAGAAGCACTGACTCATCAGCGGAGGGGGGTTTGGAAATCCAGCCGCCTCGTTGCTTAGGATCTCTAGAATGTCTGCAAATGAGACATCATCCGAGGGCGACTTTGCCGACCCCTCCGCATCATCAAGATCAGTGTCCGATGTAAGAGACTCTGGGGAGTCCACGTGCTTCCTCTTGCACGATCTCTTCCTTGGGGGCTCCTCCGAAGACAACTCCAAAGAACCCTCAGGAGGAGGGGAACCCCCAGTGGGGGTAACCTCAGGCCCCGGGGCTCCGCTGCCTAGCGACAGGGGAACTGCCAAAGACCCAGTCTCCATGCCCAGGGAAGGTGCCGGTAAAGCCGTAGAGATGGCCGAAGAAGACTTGGCCAAGGCACTCCTCATAGCTCTTAAAGCCGGACCCCCAGAATCCTGGGAGTGTCCGGTCCCCGGAGCCATGATAGCAGACGGAAGACCCGCGGCCGAAGCACCGAGAGGGAGGCTCGGAACCGACAGCATTGGTCCCGAAACGTCACCCCTGGGTCCAGCCGAAGAAGTCCGCGTGCTAAACTCAGACCCGAAGGCCGGGGTTGGAGTAAGGGTCGGAGCCGACCCTAGGATCTCTACTGGCTCCATCAGCACCTGCTCCGACGGAGCCGAAGCGGTCGGAGGAGGAATGGCAATGGAGTGGGCTATCGGCTCCGAAACCAATTGGGTCGGAGCCGAAACAAATTTTTGAAAGACTGGGGACTGGAACAGTCTTTGGAGCACCCTGTCTATGTCTGAATCTGACATCCTTGATGATCTGGAAGAGACCGAACGGGTCCAAGTAGGTCTCTCCAACGGCTCCACAGGACTAAGGGACCGGCTCCGAGGCGACTCGATAACTATCGGCGCCGAGGGAGTGTCCAACCCAATTTCCATCGGTGCCGAAGAGGACTTCGGTGCCGAGGAGGAAGTGTCTGAGCGGACAACCTCCATCGGCTCCGAGATCAGTGGAGCCAATGAAGGTGACCCGCCTCTCGATGCCCCAGCCGTCGGCTCCGAGAGCAGAGGAGTCGAGACTGGAGGCATCGAGGCAGACCGTTCCACCCTCGGCTCCGAAGTCCGTGGAGCCGAAGGAGAAGCCTGCCTATGTTTTTTGGCGGTCGGGTCCGACGGACTGGTCGGAGCCGACGCCCTTTTCTTTTTAGCAGGAGAAGGAGAGGATGCTAAAGCTTCTTCAAAGGAGGGTTTGATAAGGCCTTTCAAAATAAGTTTATTTTTCCTCTCTTGGAGGACCCTCGAGGAAACGCGTGACACACGCTGTAGGACTCCTGCAAATGTTTGGCCCAAACAATATACAGAGAGAGTGGTCGTCTGTGATCGACATCTTAAAACTGCACTTAGTGCACTTTTTAAATCCTGAAGGCCTAGGAGCCTGTGACATTATGGCAATCCAAACACAGTAAACTAGCCAAGAAGAAACACAAGAAACACACTGACTAACACTATGAATTTTCCTTGCTCTCTGTTCTTCTTCTTTACTTTTCTGTCCTTTTAATAAGGACTAACACAACACCTAATCCAATAACCTTAAAATAACAGGAATTAGCCAACAACGAACTGACAGGGGAAGGCCCTTCAACTCCGATGGGACCTCTAGTCTGTCAAACACAGTCACTACACAATGTTTTACCAATGAAAATACTCATTCAAGCACAAAAACCACTAGATAGCTGTTAAAACAGCTTTTTGTTGAATTTTAAAAAAAATCCTGACAAGAAAGTTAGTGAAAGAAACACTACTTAGCTCAGCCAAGCTCGAGACCACGTCTTCGCTTGTTAGCGGCAAACGAGATCTGGGGGACTGGTAGTGGTGCATCCTGGGATATAGTAAGCTCAGCCAATAAGAGACTTCGCTCTTTGGCATAAGCGTGCCGAGTCGGAGCCGAGGGATCGGCTCCGAACCCATCAGTCAGAATGTAGGCGAGATGGATCACATAACATCTTGCTTACCATGACTAAATGTAAAACTCTAATTCTGTGAATAAACGAGGCGTTCATTGCTGATGAGATCTAGCCCTTAAAAAGTAACAGCCTAATCCTATTGTACTGCCACAAATGCTGAAAAAAATGCCTAAAAGACCACCAATGCTTTAAAAAATTAATGAGCAGAGCTTTCCCAAAATAGCCCCCTCATTTTTTAATCCTTTAGATGCAACTCAGTATTTCAACTTTGAAAGTAAAATAGAAACAACTTCTGCATTTTAATCTGAACTATAGGTAGATTATTTAATAACAGTAATCAGCAGCTACTCACTCTTTAACAAACTTCAATAAATACATTAATTAATGAAATGATCAGGATAGAACACTAACCTGGATGAACCATTTTCAGGTTCTTTCTCAGAAAAAGACAATAAAAGAACCAAAGATAACATTGTTGAATCAGTGTTACAAAGTTAAATAATTTCAGGGTGATATGCAGCATTTATAAATTACACTCATGTTATCATACAATTCAAACTCCTTCCATACCAGGCTCATCTGGGTGACACAATATAATATGAATGAAAGTGCGTCAGTCATCATAACCATTATCAACCCCCTTCTGTCAGTCATCATAACCGTTATCAACCCCCTTCTGTCAGTCATCATAACCGTTATCAACCCCCTTCTGTCAGTCATCATAACCGTTATCAACCCCCTTCTGTCAGTCATCATAACCGTTATCAACCCCCTTCTGTCAGTCATCACAACCATTATCAACCCCCTTCTGTCAGTCATCACAACCATTATCAACCCCCTTCTGTCAGTCATCACAACCGTTATCAACCCCCTTCTGTCAGTCATCATAACCGTTATCAACCCCCTTCTGTCAGTCATCATAACCGTTATCAACCCCCTTCTGTCAGTCATCATAACCGTTATCAACCCCCTTCTGTCAGTCATCATAACCGTTATCAACCCCCTTCTGTCAGTCATCATAACCGTTATCAACCCCCTTCTGTCAGTCATCATAACCGTTATCAACCCCCTTCTGTCAGTCATCATAACCGTTATCAACCCCCTTCTGTCAGTCATCATAACCGTTATCAACCCCCTTCTGTCAGTCATCATAACCGTTATCAACCCCCTTCTGTCAGTCATCATAACCGTTATCAACCCCCTTCTGTCAGTCATCATAACCGTTATCAACCCCCTTTTACCATTTTCTACATAAAGTGTCACATTAACTGTTCCCATCTCTCTCTCTCTCTCCCCCTCTCGATTCAGTGCCCCTTTCCTACCTTTGACACTCATGCCTGACTGTCGCAGGTCTTCTCTCACACAGAATCCATCCATCTCTTTGTTGGGCATCCTTGTTTCTTCTTGCCTTTTTCTTCTTCTCTGTCTCAAATATTCTTCATCAAATTCTGCTTTCCTGCACATGTGCCTGAACCACAGTAGTCTGTTTTCTTTGACCTTTTCTGAAATTGGAGCTACTTTGGCTTCTGCTCTAAAGTCATCATATCTTTGCTATTCCACAATGTGCATCCTACCACAAGTTTCAGGCACTTCATCTCCATCACTTCTAGCTTCCTCAACTGTTGTACCTTCACTGCCCAGGTTTCTGTACCATACAGAAGTAATTGTCTCACCACTGTTCTGTACACCTTACTTCTTAGCTTCTTTGGCATTCGTCTGTCACACATTACTCCTGACACTTGGTGCCAGTTGGCTGTAGTGTCTCTGATTATAGCTTTGACGTCCTCATTCAGACTACCCTTCTCCACAACCACCCCTTCCAGATACTTAAAGCTATTAACTGCTCCAGTATTTTCCCTTCTATTTCATTTTTCTCTTCTTGATTTCCCCCATTTGCTGCCATTACAACTAACTTGTGTGTACACAGTTTCATCCCATGTGCCTTAAGTTTTGTATTCTAAACTCCTATCACTTGCTGACGTTTTTGTTCAGAGTCTGTCTTGTAATGTCACATTATCTGTATAAAGCAACATTGTTGCTCTGTATCTGACCTGTTTGCTGATATAGTCTGTCACACGTATGAACAGCTGAACCCTAATTCACATGCACGCTTGCACTAATTCTGCCAGTGTTTTCAGGACTGCTCAACTCATATTTCTTGGGACCTTGTTATATGATTTGACCATGTCTAAGAATTCCCACTTGGGCTCTTTCCTCTTCTATAGCTTCTTCTCCACTATCTGTCTCACTGCAGACATCAGATCATTTGTGCTGCATCCTAATCTGAATCTAAACTGCACATCTCCCATCTTACTTTCTACTACTTCATGTATTTATTAATTTATCATTCACCATTTCTAGCACTTTCAGGAAGTGTGAAAGGAGTCTGATACCTCTTTACTGTACACAGTTGTGAATATCCCCTTTGTTCATGTACACTAGCACTAGAATGCTTATTCTCCAATTATCTAGAATACTCCATTTTTCTCCATATTGCCACGAGTACCTTCAGAGGGCATTGCTCCCCTAACTCACCCAACTTCTTAATTATAGCTGCCGTAACCTCATCTGAGCCTGCTGTTCTCCCTGACTTCATTTTTCTAAATGCTGTTCTTACTTCTCCTTGGTAGACTCGTCTTCATCTGTCATCATAGGCTGTCTATGAGGCAGTACACCTCTGGGGATTTCTTCATTCAGAAACTGCTAGAAGCACTCCTTCCATATGCCTTTAATATCCTTGTGGACTGGTGAGCATTTTGTTGCTGACATCGCATTTGAATAGTGTCTGATGACTATATCTTAATCTTTCTGTCCAAAAGGTTAGAGTACATTGTAACCATGACTGTAAAAACCTTCAGATCAAAATGTTTTTACTCTCAGATATATATATATATATATATATATATATATATATATATATATATATATATATATATATATACATATATAGATATGCATATATGTACATATATATATATATATATATATATATATATATATATATACACACATACATATAAAGATATATATATATATATATATATATATATATATATATATATATATATATATATACACATATAAAGATATATATATATATATATATATATATATGTATGTACGTATGTGTATATGTACATATGTGTGTGTGTGTGTGTGTGTGTGTGTGTGTGTGTGTGTGTGTGTGTGTGTGTGTGTGTGTGTGTGTGTGTATGTGTGTGTGTATGTGTGTGAGAGTGAGTGTGTGTGTGAATTATGAAACTGCAATTCCTCTGAGTATATCTACTGCCTTGAAGTACAGTGATTTTGGAGTTAGCATATAAAAGCAGCATGGGTGTGAAGACAAGGCACCCATGTTGCATTCTGGGAACAATGCACCCTCGGAAAAAAATGTGTTAAGGGTGTAAGAATGAGTTTTAGAATTCTCTGTACTGTTAGTACCGTATTTTAATTTCTGAAGTGTTGGGACTTGCATTACTGAATTTTGTATTTCCAAAATGAATCAAAAAACATTTCCACCTGGTTACTCACAACCCGAGTAACAGCGATAACTATAACAGAATTTCTAAAGCTAAAAAAAGGTTATTTAGCTGTTTCCCAGAAACAGTGTTGGGAAAGCTATCAGCAAAATGCAGAAGAATTAAGCCATAAGCCCATTATGTGGTGGGGCAGTTTATTTCATCAGGACGATACACATATACATGTTAATATTAACATCATTGACCCTGTGTGTGACAGAACAAGGGCTATGCTCATAATTGATTTATAACAAATTAAGGTGCACCACACACAATCTAAAAAAATGATATGAGTTTTAAATGCCTTTATTGAATCATCACTTGTGACATAGGTGCATTTACATTTATATAAAAGTAATCAAACTGTACAGCCTAAGCAACATTACATAAATTATTCAATTCCTGCTCCCTTTTTTAAGCAAGAAACATCTTTATTAAACCATCACTTACAACATAAGCAATCATACATTTATATAAATGAAAACAGATCACACCGATACAATCCTAGTTGCAAACATTTTACATCACAAACCATACTGACATACTCAAAGGTCACTTCTAATCACTTATAATCCACCCAATCATTTTCAGTCAAACATTACATAACTCACTTAAGTCCTGCCTTCTTTTAAACCTCTTTCCTCCCCTGCATGTATTGTTGCCACAATTCCCATTTTTTCCTAAGTAGTTTTTGCTCCTACCTTTTTGGAAAGATATCAGTTCCACTTGTTTTATCTCAGTTAGTATATTCACTACTTCTAATATAGTTGGTTTAGATTTTGATTTCCATTTTCTAGAAATTGTTTTTGTGGTAGCCACCATAATTAGTGACAGCAAGGCCTTACCATGTCTAGGCAATTCCGATTCTGTATCATAGCTCAGAAAAATCACCTCACTCCTCACACCAGTCTGCCCACCCAGCATTATAAGCAATTCACAAAGTAACAATGGGAGGATATATGTAGACTAAAACTCATATCTAAGGGAAGTTGTGTCTTGGCTCTTACTTGTAGATACCAAACTTGAAGTTACCTGCTTAAAATTCCCAAGATACAAAGCAACTAACTACACTGGAGTCATTATGATGGCAGAAAGTAGGATCCAGGCTGATGTTATGATTTATTTATTATGTCTGCTTGTTTTTTTGAGTTGGTAGGTGGACTGGATTATGGGGAATCTTTTTCAGAAATCAGGGAATAGTAACTATAAGAGATCTGTCATTAAAAGAGGGACTAGAACATAGTATGAAGTAAATGTGTGGTAAAGAGATATATTTAGTAGTGAAGAAAAGGCGTGCAGTACAGCTGGGAATAGAGAGGGTTTAAGTAAAGAAGAATGATGGTAACTAGAAGAAAGCATTGCGAGAGAAGAGACAAAGCAGACAGCAAAAACTAAATGGAGCAAATTAAGCTAGATGAAGTATATGGTCTCTGAGTCACTAGAATTACCATGCAGGATGGCATTTGAAGTTTTGGGGGCAATGTAAGAGAAGGGTTTGATCCTGATGTGAGAGAGTGGTGTGGTGTGAATCAGTCTGGCGTAAGCATAAGAACTGAATAAGGGGAGGAGCAATGACGGCACTTCTAAGAGAAGGGCAGCGTTTCATGTGCAAACGTCTGATGAGCAATAAAAGAATTGTGGTATATAAATGTGCCAACAAGAAAAAAAGCAAAGCACACTTCAAAACACAGAATCTTTTAATCAAGTATAACAAAGCTTTCAGACATCCAGTCCTTCCTCAGTTACTTTCAATTAAGGAACAATCCTTTTTTAAAAAAGTAAAGACAAGTCATAAGACACAGCCTAACTTATCACGTAAAGACATCAATCATAATTAAATATTCACAGTTAGATATACTATAAATATAAGATGTTCTCCATTAAAAAAAAAACGTTTCTATCAAAAAATAGATATAATAACAGTAACAGATAAAAATATATACATTTATATTTAAAAATATACATTATTTAATCATATTCTGTTTGGATTTTAGTATTGGTTTTAATGTCACTTGTTTATTTAATCCTGGGTATGTGTCTGCTTGCATGTGAACAATCCATTCATATTCCTTAGTGTCTAACTTATTATTAATATCACCACGTCTATAAATGTGAACAGGAAAGCAGTGGTTCTGTTTCTAAAGAGAGTGGACTATAAAGTAGAATATTCTGCTGAGAATAACATGAAGCCCATCAATGTTATCATCTCCTTGTGTTAAGAGGCAGACTATATTTAACGTTAGGTATTGGAATTCCTTTCAGTGGTATATGTCGAGCTTCAGTTGTGAGGAATGGTGTGGCACTGTAACAAGAATTTAGCTTACTGTTGTTCTGAGTCATTATTATGGGAGAAAGTGGGATCCAGGCTGATGTTATGAGCATTTCTAAGACTTGCACCAAAAGAGTTAATGACGTGCCTGTTAGAAGAGATCAGATTCCTTCTGGATGTTATTTCAAATGGCATAGGTGTGATCTGTAATACATGCAGTGCACGTTTCTTCTTGCTGAGCCAGTTGGCTAGGAAGGAATGATCATTTTGGAGATTGAAACAAGTGAAAGAGGTATACAGGGTCAGACCAAGTGAGGACCATATGATCTGCATGGCAGATTATGTCCTCCAAGTTTGTTTTTGAATGTTGTGTGCTTATGAACATAAAGAAAACAAGCTGGTTGAAATGACCATTAACCAGCACACTACTAGTACAACCTGCCAAGATACTGGCGAATCACAATTGGCGGGAAATCTAGTCCATGAAGTCTAAGCCCTTTAAAACTAAGGATTCATCCAGAGGGCTGTTCCCAAACCACTCAGAGTTTTTGGCTATGTTTAGTTTGCATATAATTGTCGATATCTTCAAAATGGTGCAGAGTTTTCTCATTACATTTTCAGAGACTACTGCTGCTTTTACTTTCTGTAAAGCTTCTTTAGCTCAGGTTCCTTCACCCAAAGGCAAGTGAATAGCCATATCTTGAATGCTAATGAGAAAATTTGTAATGACATTTTATGTTATAACATCATAAAAATAATGATAATATCACCTGTATACAGTATACATAATTGTTTTAGACCTGAAGTTTGAAAAACATACAGAATGACAGAGAAGTATTTTTTTTTTCCTGAGAAAATTGTTTTAGGTTCTCATTTCATAGGGACACACTAATGACATAATATGGATATGTAGTGAGTTTGCCAGTCTGAAAATTTTTAAAATGATAATTTTTGTTGTGAACTAAATGGCAAAAAAATAAATACATTAAAGAAAAAGAGTATCCAAATGGCTCCATAGAACTACTGGTAGCACCTACTAATATATGACCATATCTTTTAAACCATTTGAAATATCATAAAATATTCTCAAAATAGTATGTCATGACCCACAACTACACAATACAATTAGTTGGCAATTTCTTGTATAAAAGACAAATTCACAACATTATTTTCAAGTATGGTGCTTTACTGCATTTGAGTCTAAAGTGAAGGGCCATATGAGTCTAAAGTGGGGGGCAGTCATAATGCCACTGAAAAAAATTCCTCATTCAGAAGACATATATAGGATTTGTTCTTCTGATGCAATGACAACTAGTAAAGATGTATCATTGATCAGTACTATAATTTACATTCTGAGTAGTAGTAGTCACTAACAACAGTCTCAAAAAATGAATTCTTCTTTTTCTTCGGCTTTTCCCGGTTAGGGGTCGCCACAGCGGATCACCTGTCCACTCATGATTAGTGTTGAGTTGCCAGCCTGGTGCCCAACCTTCCACAGAAGGCACACACACTCATACCTAGGGCCAATTTAGAGTGTCCAATCCACCTACAGCATGCCTTTGGGATGTGGGAGGAAACTGGAGCACCCGGAGGAAACCCATATGACCACAGAGAGGACATGCAGACTCCGCACAGCAGGCACCCCAGCCGAGGATCGAACCGGAGAACCTCTTGCTGTGAGGCGGCAACGCTAACCACTGCATCACCGCGGCCACCCAAATGTCAGATAATGGCAGTGAAGGCTTATGAAACACTGCATTTAGTTCCAATATATAAAAAAAACATTGTCAGCCTCCATTGAGATTTCATTAAGAAACCTTCTGACAGAAATAATAGAGCATTTAGTTGCAAATTCAACCTAAAACTACTCTTCCGCCATTGTGGATTTTAGTGCAACTTAACAATGAATTTGTCCTCACCACTTCAGCTTCTTCAAATCATACCATGATGTTACAGAATAAAAAATCCCCTTTCTGCAAAAACATATATAATTTTTACTTCTGACATAATGACAACTCTAACTATATGCATTCTACAGCCATGCTTTATTCTGAACCCTGAGCAAAAATTATACACAAAACTCCAAGAGAAACCAATTTGACCAAAGTTTTTGATGATTTCACAGATGGCTTTAAACACTCATTCCTATTTTTTATTTAAAAAATTGTTAGACTTAAGTATTCTAATAGTTTGAATAAATAAATAAGTACATAAATAAATAAATTAAATAAATAAACACTACTTGTCAGACTGTGACAGTGAAGCCCCATGAACATCTGAATTTGGTAGCTATGAATAAACGCATATGTAATTTCATTACAAAACTTAAGGCAGTAACAACAGAATCCTCAACAATAAAATGTACCTACAACTGATTTTCTACACCAAGGGATTTCAGGGTAGCTCAATGCTGCACTTGACACAACCACTTTAACTGCTTCAAATCATGGCATTTTGGCCATGACATGTTACAAATGAAAAAAAAAATTCCAGTAAAAAAATATATCTGTATTTGTATATACATAGGCATCAGACACTTGATAGAAGGGACAGTGTGCCATCACCCAGTACATTGACATCACATACCTAGAGCCTGTTTATTGCATTTTTTGCATTGCACTTAATTTAAAATCGTTTTTTCTTAAAATTGCATTTTACCTGCCTCTGACCTAGCACACACATGTTGGGGTCATTTATTGCACTGTTCTGACTAGTTTGCTACTTGTGTGTCTCTGCTATCCTTAAACAAAAACAAAAAACAAAAAATCTTGCTATTTTCCCACTTTCTATAATTTAAAAAAAGTTCAGTTACAGAGTTGCTGTTCTGAACTGTTTGTAAGTTTCTTGGAGGCCAGTGCTTATTTGGGCTAAAGGGAAGTCTCTGTGTTCACTAGTGGCAGTGGTTAACACTGAGCAGCCTGCCTGTCCCTGTAGGAGTGGTTACTGCCTAGAAACTGTAGTTTTATTGGCCATTTTGGGTCAATTCCAAACTCCTTGATCTCTCTCTCTTAAAACCCTGCAACTCTCTTTTTGCGCGATCTTGCGCACAGAGCAGCGTCGGGCAGCGCCGGTTAGCTGGGGTATACTATTCCTGGCTCCACAAAGTCTGCACTGCAAATTTTCCCTTAGAACTAGGCAAGCCTCAACTCAAGTGCTTCAGATCAACTGCTGTTATTGCAGCACTTGCATAACCCAAATCAGCACTTGTCCAAATCTCCTAGACAGCACTATTATTTTCCAAATCTCCTAGACAGCACTATTATAATACAGCATAAGACCCTCGATTGTCTGCAAGACAAGTGAAATTTACTTTTCCAAGCATCCTGAGGCAATGTCACAGCTGCCTCATGTATACAGACAACCCTCTCCTCTTACCTCTAGACACAATCACTTGTGAGAGATGCAAATACACAGCCAGACTGGAGGCTAAGCGCTCTCAACCCATGACTGTAACAGACAGTCAAGAGGAGAAGAGACACACTAGAATCACACCACCAGTCACACATGGATCTACAAAACAAGCACCGGCAAAACATACACATAAATACACAAAAACATATTTGGAGGCACTAGGTACCAATCTGAAAAAGAAACAGAGCCCTCCAAAGCAGATAAGCAAGCAACCTGCACCTCCAAACACAAGCCAGGAAACACATAATTCACCTCAGCAGTGTGCCTCATGACAGCCCCCTAAGGCAAAACACCATACCCAACACGCTAGTAATAGGAGGGAGGCTCTATAGTAAGGCACACAGATGTTCCACTCACCAAGCTGAACAAGCAGAAGGTTACTGTCAGCTGCCTGTCGGGTGCTAGGATCCACCACGTAACACAGGCACTTAGGTCACTCCAGAACAAGTACAAGTGTGACACTTTCATTGTACATGTTGGTGTGAGTTATCTAAGATGTACCTCCTTGGACTACATGAAAAGAGACATTGAGGAGCTCTCTGATCATGTACCCCAAGCTGGTATAACCCTGACCTTGAGTAGCATACTACCTTCAGCTAGAACGATACCACAATACAAAGACAAAATGATCAATTTCAACAATTGGCTAAGCTTCTGGTGTCATTCTAAGGGGATCCAGTGTCTGTCTGCCTGGGATGACATGATAGACAAGCCTCGCTGTTTCACCAGAGATGGTTTGCACCTGTCACCCCTAGGCTTTCGAATACTGGCCAAGGCTCTTGCTGCCCCCATAGTGCCTTTTTAGGCAAGGCTCAAAGGACAAACCAACCACCATAACCAGCACAGGTAACCAAAAACTAAGGGTAATGCTACTCAACGCCAGAAGTCTCAACCTCATAATGCACGCACTCGAGGCACTCCTCAGTATGGAGAAAATTGATGTTTGTGCAGTGACAGAAACCTGGTTCAAGGCTCCAGAGAGCACCCCAGCACTACCAGGTTACAATTCATATCATACCTTCCTGCCTCATTTACCAGATCACAGTACAAAGGGCGGAGGTGTATCCATATTCATCAAGGATACCCACATCTCCAGGTTAGTGGCGCAGCATGATGCCCCAGAGATCATCCATGCGCAACTATCAGCAGGGAAAACCACATTTCAAGTCGTAGCCTGTTATAGATCGCCCACCATGTCCCAAGATGCTCACTCAGCATTCCTTGAGGCATTGGAAAATATAAAGGTCCTACCCAGCACCATAATTTTGGGTGATTTTAACTACCCTGGTATAGATCGGGCAAACTACCAAAGTTCTAACTCCTATGCCCAGCAGTTCATAGAATTTATAAATTCAAATGCCCTTGAACAACTGGTATGTTCTCCCACTAGAGGGACAACATATTGGATTTAGTCATCACAAATATGGGCGCCCATTGTAGCACACCCGTTATCACTCCCTCTCTGGTCAGATCAGACCACAAACTGATAACCCTGGACATCCTCACCCCTCCACCTCCCCCAGTCAAAGAAACCACTGTAAAAAGCCTTTCCAAAGCAAACTTCAAACTACTTGTGTCAGAAGTGAAAAGCTTCCTATTCCCTTGCAGAAGGATAATGATATCCAGGATGCAGAATCCTACACCAAGGCACTTTATATACGCCTTCAGGATTGCATGGACCATGCTATCCCAAATAAAACCAAGACTCCTTCCTCAAGCAAGAAGAAACTAGTCTGGTGGACCCCAGCCATAAGCAAACTATACAATGAAAGGAGGAGACTTGTACAAAAAAAGACCAAATCTCAAGTAGAAAAATCATCCCTGATCAGCATTAGTAAGAAATTGAGGGTCCTCATCAAGTCAACTAAAGCCAGTTTTGAAAAGAAAGTTATATATATACGTATATATGGATCTACTTTCTTTAAACAAAAGTACAAGAATCCCAGAATAAAATGTAATAAACCACGAAAAACAAAACAAAAGAGGGAAAGGCACTAGACTCGAGTACATACAACAGTTATTTATTGTAAGTGCTTTCATTACAATTGCTTAATGGAACTTCTTCAGCGAAGTCCCCCACTTTGGTAGGTTTAGTTTTCATCTGTTTAAGTTTATTTCCACAGTGGCCAAGTGGTTCCTTTCACAGGGAAAGGATTTCGGCGGGTTGTGGTTTCGGTTAATTGAAGATTCGGAGATTTCAGCTCAGGTAAGCAAAATTCGATGTAACTTACTTTTGTTTAAAGAAAGTAGATACACACACACACACACACACATATATATATATATATATATATATATATATATATATATATATATATATATATATATGGAGCTCTACCATATGATAGAAACCTCATTTGACTGAAACCATAAGACTGAAATTTCAAAAGACAAAAAAGTCACTTGACTGAAACCCATAAGACTGAATTTCAACATACTAAATTGTAACTTGAACCATATAAAACCAGACTAGGTGGGGGGCTACACCCATGACACACCCCAATGTGGGGGGCTGCGCCCCCTACATACCCTCTAACTATATATACTAACTCCAGGATTGCACTACAGTGGGGACAAGGGCATATACCTTTCACTTACCTTACAGTAGTCTACATGCTGCCCCTACTATGCCCTTTCCCCACTGTAGTGCGATCCTGGAGTTAGTATATATAGTTAGGGGGTGTGGGGTGCATAGCCCCCCACCTAGTCAGGTTTTATATGGTCCAGTTTAAAAATTTAGTATGTTGAAATTCAGTATTATGGGTTTCAGTCTTTTGGGTTTCAGTCAAGTGACTTTTCAGTCTTTTGAAATTTCAGTCTTATGGTCTCAGTCAAATGCGTTTCAGTCAAATGAGGTTTCTAGCATATGACAGGGATCCATCTTTATACACACACACACACACACACACACACACACACATACGCACACACACACACACACAATTTTATTTTTTACTTCTGTTGCAATGACAGCTTAGTAAAAATGCAGTAAGGACCAGTACTGAGATCTTCATACTTAGCATAAATCATGTGCAACACTCTCAAAAGAAACCAAGTATAATGTAAAATGTCTAACTATGACAGTGAAGGCCTATGAACCCCTGCAATTTGTGTCTGTATATAAAGTCTTTATTTAATGATGAAATGTTCAAAAAGTAACAAGATGTTCAGCTATAAAATGTATATAAGACAACCATTCTATAACTAAGCAGGAGCCAGCAACCAGTGGTCTCTTAGCTTCCACTACAAGTGGAAGACTTTCATATTGCCGAGGATCAGAATCTCCAAACTCCATTCACTGAAAAAATAAATGACCAAAAAATACATTTTAAGTGTTCTTTTTTTCAGGGGGCAAGCCTCCTGCATGCCCTGATTTGAGGGCATTCCCCAAACGTAAATATACCGGGTCTATATTACATCTGCGAAAGATGTATTCATCAAATACATCTTCCGTGAACAACAACCAATGAAAATCATTTCAGTGAACCGTAGAAGTTTTCCCATGGTTCGTAAACACTTGCACACCAACCTTCCGAAACACACAACAAACTAACTCAAATTTGTCCAAGTGGGGGGCATCACCCCTCACAACTCCACCAACTATATATGCCAACTCTGAGATTACACTACAGTAGGGAAAAGGACAAGTTTAGGTTGGTAGGCAAGTGTTTGCAAACCATGGTTTGCTGAAGTGATTTTCATCAGTTGTTGTTCGCGGAAGATGTATTCAATGAATATGTCTTTCGTGGATGTAATATAGACCGAATATACCAATTCCGCAGTCACACTAACTCGAAGAAGGGGAAAATTGCCCCCAAAAAGGGCAGGACTGCTAGCATTGGCCATAGGATTTCCTATGGAGGAGCGCCAATCCTCAGCGTGCTGAACATTGGTCAAATGACACTCAAGAATTCAATCTTCATCTACCAGTAGGGTAACGGGCTTTGCTTCTTATGCAGTCCACAGGACTATTCAATAACTGTTAATGAGGTGGCCCATTAAACACTCAAACTGTCAGTAAAAAAAGTCATGCCAAAAATCCCAGAGCATTTACCAACTTGTAGGATCCTATTCCTAGTCCTGACTTTTGCATTATCTGCAAAGCGAGCCAATATGCCTATATGAATAGCAGAAAATTAATTATTTGTAGGTGGTCATTTTCTGCACTGTTTAGTCTAGCGGTTCCCTTTGCTGGAGTCTACCTGAAATGTACTCTGTCTTTCATTCCACTGGGGTTATTTATGAAACAGTTTTTACAAGAAAATCCAACCCTGTAAATGCAGAGTAAGAACTGTTTTCTTTCATTCTGTTACAGTAAATTTGCCCCAAAAGAATTACTGACTGGTTGACATGAAAGACTTGTCTGAATCAAGTTCATTCCCTTCATCTCTGACACTTATTTAGCCCCTCTTCATCCCACAAAGTAAATTTCCTTAGAAAAAGTTATTTTATATATATATATATATATATATATATATATATATATATATATATCATAAAAGCCAAGTCTCTATGGTAACTTCTTGCCTTGTATTATTATTGCTATTACAACTATGTTTTAACCTGTTTTTAGGTCTGCCTGTTGTGAGTCACTTCCTATACTTTACGGATGTGGATGTCTGACCTATCTTTTGCATTATTTAATTTGTTAGTTAAACTTTTCAACAAAATTAGTTTCTAATATTATTCAAAACTATTTCTCTGAAACTGCAGTAAAAATGGGTTGAACCAAAGTATGTGTTTGTTTTCTTAGATGGATACGTTTGTTAACTGATGTTTTTTTCGGTAACTTTGATCAAAGCAAAGGGTATCATTAGTATTCAGTGCTTTTTCTGTTTAGCAGAAAATCATATTTAGTGTAGGAAGAGGTTAAAACGTGGGACAACTCAACAAAGTGAAATGGCTTATTATCAGGTTGCTTGAGGCCAGAACCTACATGTCTTAATGCAAACAAAAGACCAAAGTAAGCATGCTCGTGACTTGTTGTCTAGCAACAGTGTTACCAAACAAAGGATGGTACAATCAGTCCTGTGTACACTTTTCCTTGTTTGTTTTGCACACATTACCTGGAGAAGTCGATAGTTCTTACTCACATTGCATAAATATAATTGCAGACTATATAAGCTTTGTTCCTGTATAAACAGAGTAACTGAAAGATAAATAGATGGTGTCTCTTTTTAGTCATGTATATGCTTATTTTTGCATGCAGCATTTGCTTGTGATGTTCAGTACTGACATCATAAGTGTGCTACATTAAATGAAGATGAGCATTTGGGTCAGTACCAAAACCTGAGTGGTATAAGTAACAATATTCCTGCTGTTTTATATCATAACAACAACTCATTTTCCAACTAAAATACAATGTTTTAGTAATAATGCATGAATGGACATGGATAACTAAGGATTTTTTTATGGCTGGTGTGGTTGAAGGCATTGTAAGATCAGAATAACATGTCCTTCTGCCTTTCCTCAGTCAGCAGATATCCAGTTTTTGCACTGCGCATGTGCAGGGTGTGTACATGCCAGTGCTTGTACAGTGCATCACTAAAAGATCAGCAGCTTAGCAGTATGAAATGCTTTACCCATTCCTGTAGTTGAAATGAGCACACCAATGTGTGAAGAAGTAAAATAAACTCTCCCCATTACAGAAACAAAAGCAGTCAGTACAATGTGTAAAAACAGGAGACGTCCTCTCCAAACTGGACAGAGAGTTTTTTTTTTGTTATTTGTGTAAAGTGTATCATTTGACAAGATCTTGGGAGAGTTTCTTACTTCTACAGATGTCAGCATTATTGATAGGTCTGGCCATCACAGCTCCATTTAGTACAAAGGTAGATGCAAACTGTATGTCTGTAAAAATAACTGAAACTTTCTCCAGTACTAGAGATAGCTTCTGTAGTTTTTACAGGATTGCTTCCAGTTACATTTACACTATACGGAGCGGACATTTTACTATAGGTAATGCATGATTTAAAATGAGCATGCTGATTCCTATATTAAATCAGTGCACACATTTCTGAATAATAATCAGTATATACTGTATAATTTAGATTTAATCATGAAGTATTTAAAGGCTCATAAACCCTGTTTTTCATACTTGTAGTGACATCAGTGAAAACGACTAGGTTCAGAGGTTTGGTGAACAAGCTCAAGACCTATGGGCCATTAAGGAGCCTGAGGTCTGGAATCCTATATTGGAACTTTCAGGTGTTCAGGGAGTCATTTTTTATACATTTGTTAACCAGGTTAGCTCACTGGGCACAACTGTCCATTTTCAGGAGCACTACAGAAACACAGTCTGGTTACGTGATGTGCGTAGAATCAACCCAATAGTTATATGGAGGTTGAAAGAATGTTGTTGTACCCATGATAACTGAAGGTGGGTTTTTTTTCCATTCACCACTATTGATTTCAGGCACCTTAATGTTTGCACCCCATGATAACTGCACTGCAGCTCTCACTCCTTCCCAGGCTGCCCAATGTGAACCACACTAGGAGAGTATCCATAGTGGGAGAGCACCTGTGCATAGAGTCCCCAGTTCTGTGCTAGGGTGCAGGGTTCACACTGCTGCCACTGCAGAGCAAGACAGAATAAGCGAGGCAATTGCTTTTTAAAGGGGGCATCTGATGCAAAAAAAAATACAAATATCCAGAAAAAGAATTCTTCCTAAAAAGGAAAATGTGTACTGTTTTCATAAAACTCTTAAAGAATATAAAATAGTGATAGAACACTCTGTCTTAACATTTCCATTTAGATCTTCACTGGGTCAGGAGTCCACGAAGATTAGATGCAAGTCTAACCTCCAGACTTGGACAGCATCACTTTGTGGAAGAGTACTTTCAGGTATTCTGAGTCAATGCAAACCCTGTCACTTATACATATCCCTATCTATGGACCAGCAACAGTCATCTATAAAAGTTTCATCACAACACTTTCTACCACTTCTTAAAGAAAAAATAAAGCAGCCATCTTTTCCTTTGCATTTGTCAGAAAAGGATTATTGTATACAAGATAAACTAAGTCACTAATGGGAACAGATGATTTGGGTGACCAAAAGTCTTTTTCCTGTGGTTCCCTAGCTGAAAATTTTGCTTTTGTGGTGACAATAAATAATATAAGCAAGTTATATGGCTAGCGTGTCTTCCCCTACAAGAGCTTATGAAGTCTGGGTTATCAGATAGCTGACAGTATCAGAGAACAGCTTTAGAGCAAGTAACACCATTCTTGCCTTCCCTGATTCGGACAATGAAGAAAAAAAATCTTAAAGGTAGTATCAACTGCTGACAGAACAGACATCTAAATAGTCAAATGTGCATGCAATACTGTGGATGAATCCATGAAGTCAAAAGTATGACAATAACTATGCAAAGGCATTCCCAATTTAGGAGCAAACATCTTACAGGAAATGTTAAGGCTTAGATTCTCAGTTTTCCAGTGAATCTTGATATCCTGTTTGGGCAATCATTAGGAAATATTCTTACTGAGTCATAAAAAGGGTTCACTATGAGTACTGTCAAGCTAATGCTTCACTGTCCTGCTCTCCAGTATGTCATAGTGGCTTGTTACTTCACACTTGTACAACTATGGAGTTGGCATATATAAGTGTGAGAACGTGGGAGGCTTGCTGCTCATATTGAGGGTGCAGGGGTGGTGGTTACTCCCTGCAAAAAAAGTTTTATTTTTTGTTTTGTTATCTAAATGAGGTTACAACAGATTGCCTTCATTGATTGCACTCTGATCCATCTATGACTTAATAAGTAATAGTGGGAACCACACAAGAGACCCATTTATGGAAAGTGCAGTGCATACATTAGCAGCAGCAGCAGAGAAAGAACAGAAAACAAAACACCAATCACCCTTAAAAAACATATTACCCCTCCCGGTACAAGTCCAAGTGACTTCTACATTCTTGCCCCTTATTTCCATACCTATTTTGCTGTAGGGGAAGTTCACATTCTACACCAAAAGTTGGTAACATATTTTCAGACAACTGGGCTCTATATATCATTTTCAAATAATATGCTGTATAATGTTCCTAGAAATCATCAAGATCATGATTAATTTTAATCACCAACCACCCAAACAATTACACCTAATTTTAAAAATCAGCTTATATCTTAGAAACTGTAATGCAATGTGAGCCAAGTCCCCAGAAGTTTTATTCAAGCTATTTTGTGATTCCAAAGTATAGCAAAGCAAATGTAGGTCAGTGCTGGAGTTGTGAAAAATGCTTGCTGAACCTGGTCCCATTATTAAGTTATTTATTTACTTTGAATTTATTTATTTATGTATGTATGTTTTTATATTGGTCAATTCAGTATGCTTACAGAGTACAAATCGCAAGGACCAGCACTCAGGTGAACCAAGTAGGATAAAAACAAGTCCAAAACAACAATAAAAATCCAAGGCCTGGAAATGTAGGGATAGGCAGAAACAAGTTAAATGCCAGAAACTGACTTGCATTGAAATAAAGTTTCTAGCATTTAACTTGTTTCTGCCTATCCCTACATTTCCAGGCATTGGATTGTTATTATTATTTTGGGATGCTTACAGAGACCATTTTTCACAATGACCTAAGGTCCTTGGCAAAGGTAAAGGTGTAGATGTAATTTACGAAAATACAAAGCACAGTGATAACTTTTTAACTTAATACTGAGTATGGTCGTATAGTAATGTACTTATTTTTTTTTTATTATTTATATTTCTTAACCAAGGAATTCTGAGTGGACTTAACTCACTTCCAGTGGAACAAAGACAACATGTTGGTTACATGGTTTTGGCAAATGTAGCTGACATCAAGTTAAATATTAGTAGCCATAACCAAACGGCAGATTCATATCCACCTCCAGCTCTTTGCTTGCCCTTTATAGGTCTGCCTGTGCATGTCTTGCAGTGGACAATTCCTCCCAGCCCTTACAGAGAATACAATCAATGCTTCCCATCATTCTCCTAGCATTCCCGTTCTGTATTACTCCTCATTTTATTCCCTGTTCACCAAAGACACCTTACAGCATATAGCATTCCTACAATGGGGCTGGGCCAGGCCCAGGGGCTGGATGGATCCCTGTTGTAGAAGGAAGTAGCAGTCTACAAAAATCACAAAAACTGATAGGCCAAAGAAGAGCCATACGGATGATAAAGTGGACTATTGAGGATAACAAAGAAATTATGTATTGTTACTATTATGCAAAAAGCCCAGAATTCCCAGACACAAGATATACAAAGAGTGAGAGAGAAATTAGAGGAAAGAAAAATACTTCCACAAGAAAAACTGTCAGAAGCCTCAAATAAAAATGTCTGCTCATTAATACAACAGATTTGTTAAAAACAGTATACAAGCCAAGAAACATTGATCTGTTTGGAAAAAGAAGCATCTGAGGAAGTGAGAAAATATAAACAAAAACTAGAGATTTTTGAAAAGTATAAAAAAAGAAATCTAGACATGGGAAAGAGAGAAATTTGATATAGTGCAATATTTATGCAAAGGTGAAAGCCAAGTTAATCAACATAAAGAAGGCAGCCCCAAAGATATATGAAGAGAAATACAGGCAAAGGCATCCAGACATGGAAAATTTCACAATAAAAAAATAATATCACAAACAGGGAATGTAAAAAAGAAGATTAGTAAAGTAGAAGTTAAAAAATAAAAAATTAAGTTACAGAGAGCCTGCAAAATGAAGGATTTTGTATAGAAGGTCTAACAGGTTACATCACAGCATGATGTAGCGAGTCCCCAAAGTAAGGAGAAACAAGAAGATAAGGAGACATCTGAAGAAGAAATATGGACATATGAAAGAAAAAGAGATTTAATGTGGTGCAATATCTATGCAAAGGAGAAAGCAAAACGAATCAATACAAAAAGAGCAGCACCAAAGATATTTGAAGAGAAATGCAGGCAAAGGAATCCGGACATGGAAAACTTTACAATACAAAAAATAAGAAAACAAAGAGGAAAAGTAGAAAAGGAGATCAGGAATGGAGAAGTTAAAGAAATAGAAACTGAGGTCATGGAGAACCTCTGAAGTGAAGGATTCAGTGTAGAATATCTAATTTAGAAAGCACCACAACAGGATAGAGCAATGGACCTCCAAATTAAGGGGAAACCAGTGGAATAGGAAGCAATTGGTCCAGTGCCATATTAAGATATTTTGCACTCTTCCACAGGAAACCATTATAAATGTTCACTTGAAGCTGGACAGCAAGGGAAGGGACAGGAAACTGTGGAAACTCTGACGCAGTCAATGCTGAGGAGTGATAGGCCAGTGAGTTCCCATATGACAGAGCAATGGCTGGCACAGGATAAAATGAAGAGAATGTGCCACAGGAAGATGCAATAGAACTTTCTATGGAATGCCTGCAGGAAATGGAAAACGAGCTAAGAGAAGAGTTGTTTAATTTAATAGAGATATGTAGATAGACATATTAAGATCAATGAAAGAAATAGACTGCAGAAGGTCAATAAAACCCAAAAAATCAGACGTTTGATAAAATAAATGAACACAGTAATTAGAACAGTCCATAGAGATCCATGCAATATAATAGACGTAAACTGGATATATTTCTGTGCAGCTAAATTAATAACTGATAACGTTCTACTACAAAAATACAGGGTAATGAGGGAAAGGAAGGGGAGTAATCGAATACCATCATGGAAGTATGGGCTAGAGAAAACTATAAAGCAATTAAGACAAAAAGAGTCACTGTTAAAAGAGTATAGAAGAGGGAACAGATCAACAAATATACTTAAAAAGATAGACGTGAGAAAAGCAATCTGCAGTATTAGGACAGATCAGGATCTATCATGCACTATCACAAATAAACAAAACCTCAACCCAGGTGGAAAAACTTAGAAGATAGACAAATAAATATAAAGGAAAAGTACAAAATAAGTAATTTATTAATGAAAAGTTTTATAGAGATCTGGGAAACAAGGTAAAAGGAAATGAAAGACTACCAAAAAAAAGAAGAGATAGATGCATTTTGGAGAAGTATCTATGAAGATCCTGTGGAACATAACAAAGATGCTAAATGGACAGAAGAAGTAAAAGAAAGAATAAGAAGTTTAAAGGTGCAGAATATGAAATGGGATGAAGTAACAGCCAGAGAGACTGAAATGAAGTTAAGAAAGGCCTCTAACTGGAAAATCCCAGGCCCAGATGCATACCTAACTTTTGGTTAAAAGTACTAATATCTTTGCACAAAGATTTAGCCATGAGTAATAACTATTTATATGTGCACCCCGAACAGGCACCAACCTAGCTAAGAGTGAACCTGCAAGCTACCCTATAAATTATAGACCTATAACTTGCCTTCCGACGACGTATAAACTATATACTGGAATTGATGCCAACATAGATTATTGTCATTTAGAAGAAAAACTCAATTAGGGCAATAAAAGAAAGTTATATGGAACAAAGCACCATTTGTTGTTCAAGTCATAGTGGAGAACTGTAAAAAGGGGAATAATTTAAGAATGGCATGGATTGACTACAAAAAGGCATTTAATAGTATCCCACATTTATAGATAAAAGAGTGCTTAAAAATGTATAAGATACACCATACACTGATCGACTACATTACAGTGACCATGAAACAGTGGCAGACCACAATTAATCCATGATAAAGGACAAATTATTATTCCAGGGATAAAAATTCAAATGGGGATATTCTAGGGTGACTCTTTGTCACCGCTGCTATTCTGCCTTGCCCTTAACCCATTAAGCTGTCTACTTAACAGCTTAAGCAATGATTATAATTTGGCTCCTAGAAATCAACAGTATAAAGACTTATCATCTTCCTTTTGTTGCTGATTTAAAACTGTATAGTTCACCAGATGAGAAACTGAAAGTACACGTGCAAGTTGCCAAAACTTTTTCAGATAATATAAGAATGTCATTTGGTTTTGATAAATGTGCAAAAGCAACCTTTAAAGCAGGAAAACTGCAGCACCAAGAAAAAAAGAAGTTATGTTCTTACCATAACATTCCATGTGAGTTGTTCATCTCGCCTTTGTTCTTTACACGTGGGTTCGGAGCCGATCCATCGGCTCCAAGTCGGCCACTTTCCAAGCTCAAGATCTTTGAGTAGCTCGAGGCACAGTCCCTATCCCTTGATGCTCTCCTACCAACCCCAGATCTAGTTTGCTGAACCAGCAAGAAAAAAACACACTAAGCAACTAATTACAAACAATGTACATAGTACATAACTATTTACAATAGCTAAACAATAATCTGGTTGGAAAGAAGGACACTAGCAAGACCAACCAGACCACCAGTCATACCTGTTCTTCCATAACCTGGAGGGGGAAGGTGGGAGGGAGTGTAAGAACAAAGGTGAGATGAACAACTCACATGGAACATTATGGTAAGAACATAACTTCATGTGAAGTTTTTCAATCTCGCCGTTTGTTCTTTACATGTGGGTAGCGTCTAAAGCACCCTAATCCTGGGTGGCTCACGGGAGTATATTCCTGAGAATGATGGAACCAAAGGAAGACCTATCCCTGGAGGCCCTGTCCACTTTGTAATGAATGATAAATGTATGAGGTTTGGACCCAGTAGCAGCTGCACAAATGGTGTCCAAAGGTAGACGGGCTGCGTGAGCTAAAGATGTAGAAACAGCCCTGGTCGAATTAGCTTTCACCTCATGTTTTAAAGGTTGTTTAGTTGAAGAATATTCAAATTTTATACAATCAGAAATTCATTTGGACAATGTAACTTTGGATACCGACAAACGTTTCTTATTGTCTGCATAGGAAATGAATAGTTGATCAGATTTCCTAAATTCTTTTGTTCTGTCCAAGTAAAACCTCAATTGTCTGTGAACATCAAGCTTATGTAACATGTACTTCATTCTATTAGCATGATGTCTGAAAAAAGTAGGAAGGTCAATAGACTGGTTCAAATTTGCCTGGGAGCAGACCTTAGGAAGAAAGGTTGGATCTGTCAGGGTAAAAGACTAGATATGGAGGCCTGATAGAAAATGCTTGTAATTCAGAAACTCTATGAGCTGAAGTAATAGCCACTAGGAAAATTGTCTTCCAAGAAAGGAACTTCTAAGGACAAGATGATGCAGACTCAAAAGGGGGAAGAATGAGTTGAGATAGCACCAAATTCAGATTCCAGGGAGTAACAGGATGTCTGATAGGTGGCCTATTGTGATGAGTCCCTTTCAAAAAGGCTTTACATAATCTGTGGGACAATGTTTGATCCACTGCATCCCACATGGAAGTTAGATATGGCAGCTAATTGAACCCTTATTGTAGAAGCTGCAGCACCATCGTGAAAGAGCGAAGTCAAGAATTCCAGAATACTATGAATAGGGGCAACATAGGGATCAATATCATGCTGAGAATCCCAATGAACAAATCGCCTCAATTTGCTATTATAAAGTTTCCTGGTGGAGACTTTGTGAGAGGAAACTAAAATATGTTGACCCACTGGAGACAAATCATGTGACCTGGCTAGGTTGGGATGTGGAGCAGCCAAGCTGTCAGTTTGAGGGTGACAAGAGAGGGATGAAGAATTCCCGACGAATGAGTCAGAAGGTCTGGCACTGGGTCCAGAACCCATGGTTCTTCCACCTGGTATTGCTGTAGGAAGGGGAACCATATCTGTCGAGGCCAAAACGGGGCTATTAGAATAACAGTCCTTCCCAGGCTTTTGGCGTTCTGTAAGAATCTGGGAATCAGAGGGATTGGAAGGAAGGCATATAGGAGACCCGAGGGCCAATCGTGTACAAGTGAGTCCCTTGGGCTGTTCCTCGGTGGGGGGTACAGAGCAAAGTAGCTTCTACATTTGGCATTCATCGGCAATGCAAAAAGGTCGCAGCAAGCCTGGCCCCGTCTGCTGAATATCCTTTCCGCCACTCGTTCTTTGAGGGACCACTCGTGAGGCAACAGAATGGCTCTGCTCAGTTTGTCCGCTATCACATTGGATGACCCGGGTATGTGCGTTGCTATCAGAAAATGCCCGGTGGATACAGCCCACTGCCAAAGTCTCAGGGCCTCTCAGCATAAGGGGTAAGAATTGGTTCCCCCTTGCTTGTTGATGTACCAGACTACCGACATGTTGTCTGTCTGTATTGCAATCATCACTCGAGGTAGAGAGTCGTGAAAGTGTTGCAACGCTAGAAACACCACTCTCAACTCTAGGACACTGATGTGCAAATGAGATTCCATATCTGACCAAGTGCCGTGGACAGTTCTTCATTGAAATAGCCCCCCCCCACCCTATCAGGAAAGCATCCGTGGTCACTGTGGCTGTGGGAGGGGGAAGTACAAATGGGCGACCTACAGTAACTTGGTGGCTGTTCAACCACCAAATAAGATCCTTTTTGCAAGCATTTGTCAGAAGAATCTTGTGTGACATTGGAAGCTGTTGATAAGACCACTGTATGACCAGTAGCCATTGGAGTATCTTCATGTGTATTCGACCCAGAGGAACCACTATGGGTGTAGCTGCCATAGTGCCTAAAAGCTTCAGAACCCAGAATGCCGGAACTCTCCTTTCCATTAACAAATGGGACACTTGACTTCGCAAAGATATTACTCTTTCTTGAGGCAATCTGACCAGGGAGGTGGTGGTGTCTAGATCTGCTCCTATAAAGGAAATATGCTGCGATGGCAATAAAGCAGATTTTTCGAAATTTAAGGTTATGTCCAACCTGGAACACAGGTTGATAGTGTAATCTCTGGCGCAAATTAGTTGATGCCTGGTGGTGGCGGTGAGGAGCCAGTCGTCCAGATATGGAAACACCCAGAATCCTAAATGTCTCAGGTGAGCCGTGACCACTGCCATACATTTGCTGAACACTCTGGGGGCTGTGGTGAGACCAAAGGGCAGAGCTCGGAATTGGTAGTGACTGGCACCCAGCCGCAAAAATGCAAGTGATCTCTGGATGGCCTGGCCATTTTGATGTGGTAGTACGCATCCTTGAGCTCTATAGAGCACATCCAATCACCCGTTTTGAGAAATGGAAGTATTGATTGAAGCGTGACCATCCGGAACTTTTCCTTCTTGACAAAGGCATTTAGTTTGCCGAGGTCTAAGATGGGCCTCCAGTCACCTGTTTTCTTTGGAACTAAAAAGAACCTGGAGTAAGTTCTGGATCCTATCTGGTCCGCTGGGGCTGGCTGGATGACTATTTTTTCTAGCAGCCTTTGAATTTCTATGGTTGCTAGATTCTACAGACTGGGTGGAATGTCTGGGATTCTTGTACGAATGGAAGGGGATTCTGAAAGGGGAATGATGTAACCTCTGGTAATTATGCTTTTTACCCAATAATCTGATGTAATTCCTAGCCAGGCATCTGGGTATAAAGCTAAGCGACCCCCCAACTGCCTCCAGAGCAGGACGGTCGGGCCTCCTCTCAGGAGCGCTGATAGGGCTTGCCAAGGAACTGCTCCCTGTCACCCTGGTTCTACGGGCCCCCTCTGCCACCTGGGTGGCGTCTACCATTATACCCCCCTCCTCTGCCCCTGGAGGGGTGGTTCACTACTTGTGTTCTGGAAAGCTCCCTGGGACTTTTGGGACCACATTTTTCCACTTTTCTGCCCTTTGGGGTATGGTCTAGTGGGGGTGGAAAAATGGACTCCTACAGCAGATAGAGTCTTTCCTTCCTGTTCACACCTAGTGAGTGTCTCCTTGACTTTAGGTCCAAACAAGGAAGAACCATCAAATGGGTATTAACAAAGGAAGACTTGAAGGCTTCTGCAAAGGAGCAGAAACGCATCCAGGATTGTCTCCGCAGAGCTATTGCTGAACCTGCTGCCTGGCTCGATCCATCAGCTGCATAAGAAATGAGCTGCATGGATGAGTTCACAATAGAATTAAGGGTGTTAAGCTGTGCCGTTACTTTCTCCAAAACAGCATCATCTGTTTTGTCCTGTAGAGTATTTCCAAGCCCTCTGAAGAGATCTCGTTGAAGACGGGTAAAGTGGGTCAAATAGTTGAGTGATCTCATTGAAAATGTCGCACAACTAAAGATGCATTTCCAGTATCTGTCCATAGTCCTAGAGTCTTTATTAGGAGGATGAACAGAAGAAGATGTTTCTGACATCTCTTTCTTGGTGGCCGCCGCCACCACCATGGCATCAACGGGAACTCCCTTCATAAGAAAAGACCTGTCTTGAGGGCGGGTGATAAATTTGTTGGGCCTTCGAGGGACTGGTTCCATGGAATCAGGAGACTCCCATGCCCTTCGACCGACCAAGTCCATTAATTCGTTAAAGGGCAGAGTAACCCAGGAGGTGGAAGGTTGAGATCCAAAGGCCTCCAGGAGCACTGACTCATCCTCAGTAGGGGTAAGGGACTGCCAGTCACCCCTCTGCCTTAATATTTCCAGGATGTCTGCAAATGAGACATCCTCAGAGGAGGACCGTGGGGACCCTTCTGATTCCTCTAAGTCGGTGTCTGATGTTAAGTATTCCTGAGGGGAATCTAAATGCTTCCTCTTGCATAGTCTTTTTCTGGAAACTTCCTCAGTGGGGGGCATCTGGTGAAGTCTCAGTCAAGCAGGGGTCACTCAATGGGGTTACCTGAGGCTTTGGGTCTCGACGCTTGGTGGGGACCTGTGGTGTAGGGACAGAACGTGGCCCTTTAGGGGAGGAAGAGGAAAGATCCGAAGAGGTAAGGGTCTTAGCAGACATGACCCTCCTCATGGCATCGAAGGCACCGGTTTCCCGACCCAAGGAATCCAACGGTTCTGAAGAAGACAGCAACCTCCCAGGGGCCAAGACCACGGGCTCCGAACCAGAGGACAGAACCGAGCGCATCTGTGCCGAAGCCCCGAGAGGGAGAGTCAGAACCGAAGTGTCGGTTCGACTCTCACCCCCAGAAAAAGCGAGAGAGTGTCAGCTCCAAGACTCTTCGATCGGAACCGAAGAAGTCAAGGTCGACAGGGCCGAGGGCACTGGAACAGGCCTCAGCACCGAGGGTTCCACCACTATCAGATCCTCTCTTTCCAGCTCTGAAGGCTCAACTGGCCTCAGAGGAAGAGCAGAAATCATGGTGGGGGGGGGGTCGTAGGCTTCGAAGCCAACTGGGTCGAAGCTGAAAGCAATTTGGCCAGGGCCGGGTTCACCAAAAGTCTCTGCACCATGCAGTCCACATCGATGTCAGAAAGGGTACCAGAAGAACGGATGAAGGAGCTGAAGAAGCCACCGACTTAAGGATCGGGGACTTTAAAACTTCCGACACCGGCTCCAACACAATGATTTGGCTCCGAGGTAAGATTTCAGTGCATGGCTCCAAAGGCTGCGGAGCCGGCGACCGAGTCTTCCCAGAGGTGCTCGGAACAGAAGACTTGTGCCCCAATGACACCTTAGAAGACTTCGATCCCTTCGAGGTCTGGTCAGTCTTGTCTAATGCTTCTTGAAAATCTGGCTTCAACGGCCCTCTATCAACCAATTTCCTTCGCCTCTCTAATAAAACCCTGCCACTCAAGGAATGGCAGATAGAGCAATCTTTTTGAAAATGTAGTGGACCTAAGCAGTACACACAAGAAACGTGGTTATCAGTGATGGACATCTTCTGTCCACAGTCACACCTTTTAAATCCAGATTTTTGTTTCTCAGACATTATAAACAGAAATTACACACAAATATTAGATCCCTGATAACAATATCACAAAAGTCAAAACCACAGAACTCCTTAGAAAGTTCAGATCCCTGAACTGCAATGACTACGAGAATAATGTGACACAAAAACGTTCAAATACAATAATTCTATGAAAAATAAGGGGATAGGGAATTAAATTTGACAGAGCCCTGTCAAGTAAATGCAACTCAAGAAAGGCTAAAGGCCTAGGAGCAACCGCTCTGAATTAGAAGACAAAAATATAATATCCAGTTATCTCACTGAACAACAATTACAAGAAATATGAGAAGTCTCACAAATATCAGATCTCTGATAGTCTAATAAGTAATTTTGAGTTCTTTTAAGATAAAAAAGAAGGTTACTGGCCCGAGCTTCCTCCAAAGATCGTGCAATCCATTGCAGCGGCAAACTAGATCTGGGGTGGTAGGAGAGCATCATGGGATAGGGACTGTGCCTCGAGCTACTCAAAGATCTTGATCTTGGAAAGTGGCCTACTCGGAGCCGATGGATTGGCTCCAAACTCACGTGTAAAGAACAAACGGCGAGACTGAACAACTTCACATCATCAGTTTGGGACAAGAATGTGATATAAAAGAACTTGAGGAAGATGGAGTGTATAAATAATTGGAATTGATGAAGGATCAACAATAAAACATGAACAAATGCAAATAAAACTTAGTAAGGAATACTTTAGAAGACTTACAATAATCCTGGAAACAGCGTTGATATCTAGGAACAAAATCCAAGCTATAAACCAATTTGCTCATCCTTTTCTAACTTACAGTTTTGGAGTGATTGACTGGCCCCAAAATATGTTGGATAGGTTAGAAAGGAAAACAAGAAGGATGCTTCATGCTCACCAAATGATTTATAAATATCAGTGCATACTAAGATTATATATTCCCCAGCCCGAAGGAGGGATGGGCCTCCTTGAAATTGATTGCATGTACAGATCTGCAATCGTGGGACTTCACACATATCTGCTGACCTCACAAGTCCCAAATGTAGTGAAATTTTGAAGCATGAGGAGAATAAATCTAAGATGACTTCCCTGTTTAGTCTAGCAGAAGAATATCGGTATCAAGCAGGAATGGAAGTCAAACCACAAGTAGATAAAAATCAGGAAGCAACTGAGCGAGCCAAAAAACACAAGAAAGTATATAAGGTTAAGGACCAGATGAGAAGGCAAGAAATGTGGAAAATGCATAAATGTAGTTGTAAGTATAGAAAACTCCTGGAAGAACCTCATGTTGATCAGGAATGAATGCAGGAATGGTTAAGGAGAGGCGAATTCAAAGCAAGAGATGAAAGGTTAACATTGGTGGCACAAGATAGTGGGCTACATAGATGGTGGTTTACAAAAGTTCACTGAACATGAGGGAGAAGCAGACAAATGTAAGTTTTGTAAAACAGAATTGGAAACAGTTGCATACCTCAATGCTGGTTGTGACATACTAATGGCAGAAGGACTGTATACATCGATATCTGTGCAGTGACTGAGACCTGGTTCAAGGCTCCAGAGAGCACCCCTGCACTACCAAGCTATAACTAATACCACACTTTTCAGCCATGTAACCTGGACCGGAACACCAAAGGCAGAGGTGTGTCCATATTCATTAAGGATGTCCACACCTCCAGGCTAGTTGCTCAGCATAATGCATCCGAGGTTATCCAAGTGCAACTAACTCAGGGCAAAACTGCAATCCAAATTGTAGCTTGCTACAGATCCCCCACCATGCCCCAAGATTCCGACTCATCTTTTCTTGATGTACTGGAAAATATTAGGGTTCAACCAAACACCCTAATAATGGGTGATTTCAACTACCCCACCATTAACTGGGAAAACTACTCGTGTACCAACTCCTTCACACAACGCTTTCTGGAATTCATAAACTCCAATGCCCTGGATCAATTTATCCACACCCCCATCAGGGGCAACAATATCCTAGACCTAGTCATTACCAACATGAGTGACTGGTGTTCCATGCCTGAAGTCAATTCCTTGTTGGTCCAATCTCACCATAAGCTAATCACCCTTGATATCCACATCTCACCCCCACCCCCCATTAAGGAAACCACGGTAAAAAATTTCTCCAAAGCCAACTTCATGCGTCTTAAGACAGAAGTGGTGAACTTCATGACACCCATGCAGATGGCAATACAGTTATGACTGCCGAATCCTACAAATGCACTCTATAAGCACTTACATGAGTGCATGGATCGTGCTATCCCAAACAGAACCTAGACGCTATCCTCCAAAAAAAGGAAGCCAATCTGGTGGTCCCTTGCCATAAAAAAATTGTACAACAGAAGGAAGAAATTGTTGCAAAAGAGAGTAAAATCCCATGAGTGGAGGAGCTCCCTGGTCAGCCTCAGTAAGAAGCTGAGATCCCTTATAAGATCCTCCAAAGCTAGCTATGAAAACAAAATCACCACTGATTCTAAGGACAACCACAAAGCATTCTATAGCTATGTTAAGAATCTCAATGGCAACACCCAGATCTGCTCTGAGTTACAGCACAACAGCACAAAAATTACAGAACCAATTGATATTGCCAACATCCTGGAAGATAGGTTCAGTGCTAACTTTACCCCCTCACCCCCTAAAGGGCCCCTATCTATAGAGGAAGAATGCAGAGTCCCTGTAATCACAACTACACAGGTAAACCTGCACTCTCTAAAGCCAAAAAACACAGCATCCATGGGACAAGACAACATCCCAGGCTGCATTTTACACGAACTTCAGAATGAACTGGCTCCCCACCTAAGCACCATGTTCAATCATAGCCTCACATCAGGCTTTGTACCCACTGAATGGCATACAGCAACAGTTATCCCACTCCACAAAAGGGGAGCCACCACTGATCCCAGGAACTATCGCCCTATTAGCCTGACGAGCCTGGTCTACAAGGCCATGGAACGTGTCATCATGGAACTCATAAACAAAGACATTGGTAACCTCAAAACTCTGGATCCCACCCAGTTTGGGTTTGTGAAAGGCAGATTATGCCTCCTGAACCTGATCGACTTCTCTGAGGCAGTCACCAAAGCCGTAAATGAGGGTAAGGTGGTTCACACAGCCTATCTTGACCTTGCCAAGGCTTTCGACACAACCCCCATTCTGGAATTATAGCTAAACTCACTAAACTAGGTATAATTGCCAACTGGCTCACTGACAGAATCCACACTGTAAAAGTTGCACACTCCAAATCTGACCTCAAACCAGTGACAAGTGGAGTACCACAGGGTTCAGTCCTGGGACCTCTCCTGTTTGGTATATACTTCTCTGAAGTACAGGCTAACACAGAAGGCCTCTGGCTAATGAAGTTCGCAGATGACTGCAAACTAGGAACCATAGTCGAGTCTCCAAATGATGTGGAAATCCTACAGAAGGGTCTCACTGAGACAGATGCCTGGTGTCAGAGCCATGGCCTCAAGCTCAATGCCAAAAAGTGCATTGTCATCCCCTTTGATAAAAACTCTGTACCCATGAACTACTACATAGACAGCAGTCTACTTAACACCGAATGTGTGATAAGAGACCTTGGGACCCAGGTGGACAGTAGTCTGTCCTTTGATAGTCACATTGCCACAGTAGTCAGGAAGTCGTTCTACGTGGCACACCTCATCATAAAAGGGTTCTCATCCAGGAAAAAGAGGTCATTGTTCCCCTCTACTCGACACTCATTAGACCCATTATAGAGTACAACACCCCTTTTGGAATGTACCTCACAAGACATCTAGCTGGAAAGGCCACAGAAGTACCTCACAAAGAGGATTACTGGCCTCAAACAAATGCCCTACACTGACCATCTCAAAAAACTCCAGCTTTACTCTGTAGTATATCGCCTACTCCAAGGTGATCTCTGCCTAACATATGAAAGCTATGTCAAACCCAGAGCTGTTGGACATGCTACACCTAAAGAAATTCCAGTCCCTCCGAGCTACACACTCTAGGGACCTAAACCTTGTCACCACAATAAACAGGACATGCTGGAGGGATATATTCCTGTCCCAGAGACTTCTCATACTCAGGCTACCCATCTATGTCAAGCAAAGTTCTTCATTAGCACTCTTCCAGAAAAATCTTGATGAGTGAATGGGAAATAGGAAATACACCCTGGGGATCACTTCTGTGTCTCTGCTCAACAGTGGCACAGGAAAATAACTTTCTTGGGTGGCGTAAGCCAGGGAACCTTGTTGGCTAGGCTTTTGTAGGCCCTCGGGCCGATAGCCTAGTACCTACCTATGAAACTACTGAAAGGCATAATAATATGGCAAGACTGCTGCACTGGGGATTGTGTAAACATTATGGTATTGAAGTGGCTGAAAAACACTGGAAACATGAGCCACAAAGCATCATAGAAAATTATGAAGTCTACATTACATGGGATCATCCATTACCAACAATTCAAAAGATAGATGCTAGAAAACTGGATATAGTGGCCCACGAAAAGTCAAAAGTAGCATTGATCATTGAAATCACCACAGCCAGTGACTGCAGTGTCTTGCATACAGACAGACAGTCATAAAATATCAGGATTTGCAGGCAGAAACAAGAGCAATGTGGAAGAAAGACAGTTCCAATAGTAGTAGGAGCAACAGGTCATAAAAAGAATCTACAATCATATTTACATATGCACCTCAGTTAGCATTGTCGCCTCACAGCAAGAGGTTCTCCTGTTCAATTCTCGGCTGGAGCACCTTCAGTGTGGAGTTTGCATGTCCTCCCCACGGTCGAGTGACGTTAAAGACATGCAGGTAGGTGCAAGCGTGAATGTCCGTGCCTTCATTGAATGTTGGGCATCAGGCTGGCAACTCAGCACTGTAAAAATCCACTGGCAATCATGAGCGGACCGGAGTTCCGCTGTGGCGACCCCTTACCGGGAAAAGCCGAAAGTCTTTTTACCAATACATGTAACTCCATACAAATTGCAGAAGGAGTCATTACTGAGCACATTGCAAGTGCTGTGAAGAGCACTTCTGTCTGACAAAGATTGAAACAATACTAATTTCATGAATTTTAATCATACTTTGACTTAGGGATGGGGTCTATTCCCATCATGGTATTAGAAACCCAAATGTTTTGGAGAAATTAAAAGGCAGAAATCATATAACTCCTCACAAGGGCACCTCAATTCACAAGCACACACACACACACACACACACACACACACACACACACACACACACACACACACACCTAAAGGCACACACATAAAGGGGTGTGTGTGTGTGTGTGTGTGTGTGTGTGTGTGTGTGTGTGTGTGTGTATATATATATATATATATATATATATATATATATATATATATATATATATATATATATATATATATATATATATATATATGTGTGTGTGTGTGTGTATATATATATATATATATATATATATATATATATATACACACACACACACACACACACACACACACACCCCTACTCTGAAACCTACAAACACACAAAATGGACTAGTATGTAATTCAAGGCATGAGAGAGGACCAGAAGGATCTTAAGATATTTAATGATCTGTATGTACTATGAGGCAAATCCTGATGTAGTCCAGCTCTATCACGAATAAGTGTGAGTGTGAGATTCTGAAATGTTCCTCACCTACTGCTTATGTATTTTTCTGCTACTGTGGAAACCAAGCCAGGTTCTGGTGAGTATCACAGCAGTTCTCACTGGCCACTGTGGTCGTCATTTGTTATGCTTGGTGTGGTTAGTCTGTCATTGCTCTTTCTTAAGTTAGCGAATATCCTACATAAATGTGGCTTCTACTGAGTACTAGCCCTACACACTTGCAGACATTATTTACAAGTCCTACGCAATGTCCACATCTTACTTTAAAATGAAAATTGGCAGGGAAGTTTCTGTTTAGATAATATCATATTTTTTACCATTGCAGGCTTTGGCTATGATCAGTCTTGAGTGCCTGCAACATGTTTACACTTTGTGCACTTTTTATAATGGTGTTAATTACACAGTAATTACATAAAATTCAGATGTCTAAATTTCAAAGTACATAAAATAGTGGACACATTTGGTTAAGCTGTTACCTAATGTGCCTCTAAAACATTATAATGATGTCTTAAAAATTGATGATAAATTTTACTGCTATTGTTCTTAAGTTACTGGTGGAGCTTTTCTCCCCGGGTCTCCACTGAAAATGGGTTTCTGACCCAGTCGGACATTCCCAGTCACCAAATGTTAATAAATAAATAAGTTGTGTAGTGGGTTTGTGATATGGACTGAGAGGTTATTACATGAGAATACCTGAGTGACAGCACTGGGCATGGGAATGCTTTTTGAACATCCCAATTTGTCCTGCCCGGAGGATAGTCCAAATATTTCATGTTGACCAATTTCCCTTCTGTTTCCTCAGTCTTAGAAGCTGTCTTGCCTACAGCTCCATAATTGTTTATAAAGTATCTCATCTCCATTTTTTGTGTACTTAAGACAAGTAATCTAGTTCAATTTTACAATAACATAAAGACACGTTTCATACTCTTCCTAACTTAGACTCTAAAAAAAAAACTTTAAGCTATAATATTGTTCCTGTCTGCAGGTATTGCAGTAAAAAACAAAAACTTACCACCCAAGAATAAAGGGTACAGTTTCCGGAACCAGTCCTGGGATAGACTGCTACAGTTTTTTTTTCCTTCCCCCATGGACAGATATTGGTAATATTAGCACTTGCAAACGATATAGCAGCACCAACAAGACATTACCTCTAGAGTTCATGTTGTCTTGCATTCTGTTGGCTCTAAATGTAAGAATGCATATGAGGAAAGCAGAACTTGTGGAACCAACCCATTGACTTTTGCAGCAAATAGTACAGACAATTGCTATAAAATATTTTTTATGGTAAGCAGGTGAACAAAGTCTAAACATTTGCTTCTGACAATGTTTTTCCTATATCCAGTCCTAACTCAAACACTAGCAATGCACTGTCATGCATCTGCTTTTTGCTTGTTTCAGTCCTATCCCATGTAACCCTGGATGGGCATTGATAGCAGTAACAAAGTAATACAATACATTTAAGATACAGTGTAACTTAAGCTTCAATGAAAACATTCAAATTGCAAGCACATCCAGACTAGGAGTTTAATATTCATGAACTACACAAAGTAAGATGGATCTATATATAGCAGGCTTTCAGCATGCATTTGTCTGTACTGCAGTATCTTTCAAGAGCACTGAAAAACAAACTCCAGCTGAGCAAATGACATATTTTAGAATGTAGATTTAAACATATTTAGTTATTGCATTAAATACAAACAAACTGTGCAAAACACTAATACCAGGGTTCAAATATATGATGAATACATTAAGGGACTGTTTCTTGTTTACTCTCACTCCTCAGAGATCCAATAAATAATCATTTTTCAGTGCACACTGATAGAGGAACACAGCTAGAGGTTATAGTGAGACTCAAGAGTGTAGGTATCCAACTCAGGGTGCTGTTAAGGTGGTGCATCTGTCACTAAAGCGACAGTCAGACCAAAGTGTAGTAGAAATACTCATTGTAAATAATTTTAGAAATTATTAATTCCATAGGAAAATCAAATAGGAGGCTTGCTATATTAAATAATTTGATTTTTTTTATATGTGTGTATGGGGAGGGGGGATTGTATAGGGTTACAGGAGCCTCATATCTATAACACTGTCTACACATAAATGTAAAAGGAATGAGACCAGTAATGTCAGCCTTAACTGAATTACAGCAAATCTTCCCAGAATTGTGCAGTGTAACACAGTTAACACTACAGTCAGGCTGTAGATAAACAAAAGGAGTACATGTTCAAGCTTGTGGAAAAAAAGTAGTGAAGATTAGGGAGTGGATGATGGATCACAATCTTCATTACTCCCAGTCTTTCCACATGTTAAGAAAGATTCCTTGGCAAACTTGCAGAGATGGTCACTGTCTTTGACTTACAAGGATAACATTACTTTTTGATGATGTAGCATTTTGTATGAAAATTCATTGACTAGATTTGCTTCTAGCAAAAGGCAACACTCAGTCCCTCAATTTATGTATTTTTTATCTTCAGCCTTAAGCACAGAAGACAAATGCATTTTCTTTCCTCTGGACATAAGACATGCATTCTGTCTTCCCAGCCATCCCTTAAATCACCTAGGTACTTCACAAGGCCAAGACAGATCTTACACTTGAGCCTTATTACACCAGCATGGCCAATCCCACCATAGTTCACAGTTATACAGCTAGCATGCTGTCTAGCATACATCTTTATGTTTGCAAAACACTTGTTACAGCAACAAGGATCACTCCTGTATCCAAGCTTAGGTCACTCATTCTTCATGCTCAAAGAATTTTCTTTTAATTTCAAATAGTCTTTCATTGTCTGCATAGGTAATTCACATACCGATGGGAGCTAGAAGGACTTCAACTTGAAATCTGTGATTCTCTTATTCAGCATCTGAGTGGTCTACTGACCCAAAATCCCATCCAATTACAAGTATATAGAATGACTTAAATCATTTTTATAAGCCAGACTGTCATATTATTTTGTCAGAGTAAATCTTTTTGCTGTCTTTACTTGTGTTGCTTTTAACCCTTAGACATCCACAATCCTACAGCCAAAGGCTTGCTTAAAAGAACGTATCAGAGGCCTCCTCAGCATTCAGTTTCACAAGCCTGGGGCTTAAACATCATGATGAGAAACAAACGGTATCACCCTCTGAATGCTGGACAACATGCTTCTTATTGCAAACAACTTCATATGAGGCTACTAGATTCCATGCACCCTTTCACAAGGGCATGGAAGTGATGAGAACTAATCCATTTTTCCTACATTAAAATAATATCAGCAATATCTACCAACCAGTCCATGTAGCTCCCTATCATCTTCCTGCATACACATACATATACACACACACACACACACACACACACACACACACACACACACACACACACACACACGCACATAAACAAATATACAGTGTGTGTGTGTGTGTGTGTGTGTGTGTATATATGTATATATATATATATATATATATATATATATATATATATATATATATACATACATGTATATGTACATATACGGCAGAGGTGTGGAAGTGGTGACCATTACATACCATGGCTATGTATAAATAACTCATATGTGAAACTGTGCCACTTTTATCATTTATTTTGCTTATCTTAAGAATAATCACTCAGGACATATATGAAGCTCCACGCTGGTTATTCACCCATATGTTCAGTGCACATTACAAACTAGATGCCAGGCAAGAAACAATTCCTGATCTGGTATGCAGTCCTTCAGGGGGTCTTACACAACTGTTTGGGATTCTCTCTATGTGTTTTACTACTGCTACAAGGTTACCCCACAGATAAAGTTGACACGTTTCTGTAAAGTACTCCTTTTTATGGCATATTTCAAGGGGACACAAGCCATACCTCTCAAACTCTTAGTGCAAAAAATCTGAATAAAGCCTAAAATAATGGAGGACAAAGGCCCAAAAATAGGAACAGATTTTAAAGATTGCCCTTATAAACTTAGAAAGTTGATAGAATAACAGGATTTGTGTTAGCATTCATTTTCTGGAGAATATAAATGTATGTCATTATTTAGTGATTTCAATCCTCAGTGATTTGACAGAAAACCACAAGTTTTATGAGGAACAGACCAAAATATGAATCAAAAATCTAGATATTCTGTGAAAATCTGGACATTTGAGAACTATGACCCAAGCTCATGTAGTAGTGCTCATCCCTGACTCTCATACTGAAGGAGCTCTGCCACAAGGGCCAACTCTTGAACATTTTCACTGAGAATTTTGTCATTGTACAATATAAGCAAGTTTAACATGAACAGTCTTGCTGTTCTTTCTGATAAAGTCAAAGGGTTGTTTAGATGAAAGCAACATATAAGTATTTACTAATGCTAAATCAAGGATTTATTCAAGGATTTATTATTTTAATTGTACACCTTTTTATTGGATTGTTCTGAGTTTTGTGTTTGGTTTCCACTTGAACAGTTTGTGGATTTAGCCTTGCTGTGTTATTAACTGTAACCAGTGAAATACCTTCTTGCCCTCTGCTGGAAAGTGGTTGTGACAGTCCTCCTAAAGGTATAGTCCTTGCACTCTACGGACCACTTAGTAAGTGGGCCACTGTCCTTTCTCTTGACCAACAGATTACACTGTATATGCCATTTACTTAATCTCCCTAGTTTCCTGATTTCTAAATTCAGTAAATAAAAGAAAACTTGTTCTACTTTGTACCTCCTTGTTAACTGTCTGTATCAGCAATACACCGATTGCTCTCTGTAATAATTGAACTAAGGGTGGGAATATTAGAAGCATAAGAAATAAAACTACTGAATTACATGCCTGCATTACCCAACACAAGCCTGATATTCTCGGTATAACTGAAACTTGGCATAAACCCAGCATAAACTACTCTGAAATTATACCCCTGGCTATAATATCATCCATAACAGCAATATATAGAGGAAATATAGAGGAAATGTGGTGGTATTGCTCTAATATTTTCCAAAACTACCACATTTGTCCCTACAACAAACCAATACCAAAATTTAATTCAGCACAGCTTCTTATAACTTTCCTGAAAATAAATATAAACAAATATGTATTATTGTCCTTTATATTCCTCCTGACATCAGTGCAGCTATGCTGGAAGATATTCTACATTGGATATCCATAACAATTATATATGAGAAAATACTTACAGGTGATGTCAATGTCATTTGGTTGGACATAACCTCTAACTCCCTTACATCTAACATGAACTTATACAGTTTTACACAACTAATTAATAGCCTTTCACATTACAGTAAGATGAGAAATTCCTTATTAGACAGGATCCTAATATCAGACTCTAGCAAATTTACCACCTCAGATACAATATCATACTCTCTCAGTGACCATCTCCCAATCTATAGAACCAGACATCTCACACATCCACTCAAACATGTTTATAAAACAACACACAATCTGTACAAGTTTAACCCAGAAATATTTATTACTATCCTATCATCTATTAACCGGAACATCCTTAAAATCCTCTCCTTAAATGATGCTGTGTATGAATTCAATACAACTTTCCTAAATATCCTAAATGAGCTTTGCACCCCTAGAAGGAAGAGACTAAAAACAAATAATGCAATTTGGCTATCCAAAAAGATTAGAATGCTAATGCAGGATATAGAAAAGCATGGAAAGAATCTCAAAAATATAAACCACAATTTTTAAACTTCAGAATGCTTCACAACCACAATAAAAGGCAAACAAATGAAGACAGAAAAACTATAACAACTTTCAGAACAATAGTAAACACAACTCTAAAAAGTTCTGGTCAGTCATCAAAGAAATATTGCATCTCGGCCAAAAATTCAGCCTTAATCCCCTCCCAGTAACTCACAATTTGAAACTATAATAGAATTCAACTCTTATTTCATAGCTAGTATAGTGACCCTAACCAAGGAATCCCCAACATCTAATCCACACCCTGCCCAACAGCCACATATCACCACATCCACATTCACCTTCAAACCTGTGCCCACATCCAATATTAAACTACTCTTAAACTAAAACCATGATCTACTTCAACTAGTGACCTTCCAAGTACAATAAAATGGCAGCCAATAGCATTGCCCATCTTGTCTCAACCCTTATAAATAGGTCAGTCCAGGAAGCCTACATTTCCTCTATCTGGAAAAAAAAATCACACATCATTCCTCTACACAAAGGAAGACGTTCAACAGACATCACTAACTTTACACCTATAGCACTCTTATTCCCCTCTCCAAATTAATTGAAAATGAATTCAAAAACAATTACTAAACCTATCTCCTGCAGGAAGAACTCCTATCCTCCACACAATACATCTTCTGTCCCTCCCACAATACTAACATTACACTTCTAAACTTTACAGATATTGTCAATAAAGCTACAGATAACAGCAAACTAGTGTCCTCCTTATTTCTAGACTTGTCTAAAGCCTTCAGAACATTTTGTCACAGTAAACTTCTATTACAAATGTCCTCACTGGGTCTATCCCAGTCCAGCATTCTAGGTTTAAAAGCTACTTAACCAACAGGTATCAGTCAAGAAAATAACACTCCACCCCATCTCCATACTTCCTAGCCACCACTTGTGTACCCCAAGGCTCTATCATTGGTCCCGTCCTCTTTAACATTCTCACTAACACTCTCTACACATCCACACAACAGGCCTCCCTAATACAATATCCCGATTACTCCACACTCATATGCACATCAGAAAACCTGGCATATCTCCAAAAATTACTCAGAGAACTTTAACAGACACTGAAACATGGCTTTCTAACTCACAACTCATGCTCAACCACCCTCCAAAAAATATTTATTTTTCCCCCAAATCGCTCTCTATTGGATGATAATCTTAAATTTGCCCTGAAAATACAAAATTGCATAAAAAAACTCACTAAAGTCCAAGGAGCCAAAAACTTTCATATCAACTCAACTAAAGCTACACTTGCCACTACTTGCCTCCTCCCCTCACTTTTTGGTTCTTCCATCCTTACTAACCTCCAGGTATCATATAAAGCAAAACTTGAACAATACTATAAAAAGCATCTATATGTGCAGCAAAAACCCTTTCAGAACCCACCACTGTATAGCACTAAAAAGCTTAAATTGGTTAGAACTACCCTATCAACTACATATACACAGTTTCTCAAATTATCTAGCACCCATTGGCTTGTCCAACACTAAATACCAGTCTACACAATTATGTTCCTACTCTGTCATTACAATCCATTGACCAAAAACTCCTCTTTGTTCACAAACCTGTGAAATCTGCTGGGCATGATCTTTACTCCTACTATGTTGCTAAGGCCTGGAACTCCTTACCTGTATCCATCAGGTCAATACATTCCCTCCAGTCCTTTAAAAACATTCTGAAAGACTTCCTAACCAAAACCTGGCTCTGTTCTTGCTCAACCCCAGGATAAACAAAATAAGAAAAAGCATCTAGTCATACCTTACTACAACCCTTTACTCCCCCTTCTTCACTCACTTCCTTACTTCAATCAGTTTTGCTCCTCTGATGCTATATCTAAATTTGCCATATCCCAGTTTTTTTACTCACACTTCATACTGCAGTTCCTGTTTGTATTATTCTAACTTTCCTTTAATCTCTCTAAACTGGCTAAAATGTATTAAATCATTGTCGTACAAGTTGTATCTATTCCTGACCAATGTTTTCACATTATGTGTAATTTGATATAATTGTTCAAACTGTGGATCTTTTTATTTTTATTGTATTATTTTTGAAGATTGTAAAATTATTGTTGTTAAAATATCTCTGTAAGACTTTGGTGCTTTTTTCCCCCGGGCCTCTGCTGAAAATAGGGTCATACCCAGTCAGACTTTCCCAGTAATCAAAAGTCAATAAATAAATAGACAACAAATAATGTGTCTTGACGTACAAGTATTCGGAAAAAAAAAGGTTAAGTAATGTCGCTGAGGAGGACAAAGGAGAACAATGAAAGGACCTGGGAGACATAATCATCCCTAGGATGACTTAAGATAAATCTTGTGTGTGTGATGTCTATGTAAATACATTACATCCGAGTGATGTCTCCAGGTGCATCTGCAGTTACCACTTACTGCGCCTCTAGGCGTCAGATTTGCTTGCTCATATTTGCATTAATAATTCCAATCCCATGCTACATACAAGGTATCACAATATTTTATCTTGAAGCATACATGATGGCAAACACAATTGTATTGATATTTGACCTATGTCAGTAAGTATTTGTTAGAACTGTTGGTTGATAACTTCACTTTTTAAAGGCTCAAGCCACGCCCACTGGGAGTTAAAAGTACACACTCAAAAGAGCTGTACTGGGGGGAATGAGTTAATGAATAAATAAATGTAGCAGGTTGTCCTTTTAACGGGATTCCAGATACTAGCTAAAGCACTTGCTGCCCCTGTAGTGCCTTTTTTAGGCAGGGCTCAAATAACAAATTCACCACCATAACAGGAACAGGCAAACAAAAATTGAAGCTAATGCTACTCAATGCTAGAAGTCTAAATCTCAAAATGCACTCACTCGAGGCACTCCTTAAAATGGAGAACATCGATATCTGTGCAGCGACTGAGACCTGGTTCAAGGCTCCAAAGAGCACCCCTGCACTACCAGGCTATAACTCATACCAGACTTTTCAGCCATGTAACCTGGACCGAAACACCAAAGGCGGAGGTGTGTCCATATTCATTAAGGATATCCACACCTCCAGGCTAGTTGCTCAGCATAATGCATCCAAGGTTATCCAAGTGCAACTAACTCAGGGCAAAACTGCAATCCAAATTGTAGCTTGCTACAGATCCCCCATCGTGCCCCAGGATTCCCACTCCTCTTTTCTTGATGTACTGGAAAATATTAGGGTTCAAACACCCTAAAAATGGGCGATTTCAACTACCCCACCATTAACTGGGAAAACTACTTGTGTGCCAACTCCTTAGCTCAACGCTTTCTGGAATTCATAAACTCCAATGCCCTAGATTAATTTATCCACACCCCCACCAGGGGCAACAATATCCTAGACCTAGTCATTACCAACATGAGTGACCAGTGTTCTACACCTGAAGTCAACTCCTCGTTGGTCCGATCCGACCATAAGCTTATCACCCTTGATATCCACATCCCGCCCCTACCCCCCATTAAGGAAACCACAGTAAAAAATGTTTCCAAAGCCAACTTCATGCTTCTTAAGACAGAAGTGGTGAACTTCATGACACCCATGCAGATGAACAATACAGTTACAACTGCTGAATCCTACACAAATGCACTCTATAAGCACTTACACGAGTGCATGGATCGTGCTATCCCAAACAGAACCAAGACGCTATCCTCCAAAAAAAGGAAGCCAATCTGGTGGTCCCCTGCCATAAACAAACTGTACAACAGAAGAAAGAAACTGTTGCAAAAGAGAGTAAAATCCCATGAGTGGAGGAGTTCCCTGGTCAGCCTCAGTAAGAAGCTGATATCCCTTATAAGATCCTCCAAAGCTAGATACGAAAACAAAATCGCCACTAAATCCAAGGACAACCACAAAGCATTCTATAGCTATGTCAAGAATCTAGATGGCAACACCCAGATCTGCTCTGAGTTACAGCACAAAGGCATGAAAATTACAGAACCAACTTATATTGCCAACATCCTGGCAGATCGGTTCAGTGCTAACTTTACCCCCCTCTCACCCCCTAAAGGGCCCATATCTATACAGGAAGAATGCAGAGTCCCTGTAATCACAACTACGCAGGTAAAAGCTGCACTCTCTAAAGCCAAAAACACAGCATCCATGGGACTGGACAACATCCCAGGCTGCGTTTTACACAAACTTCAAAACGAACTGGCTCCCCACTTAAGCACCATGTTCAATAATAGCCTCGCATCAGGCTTTGTGCTCACTGAATGGTGCACAGCAACAGTTATCCCACTCCACAAATGGGGAGCCACCACTGATCTCGGGAACTATCGCCCTATTAGCCTGACGAGCCTGGTCTGCAAGGCCATGGAACATATCATCATGGAAATCATAAACAAAGACATTGGTAACCTCCAAACACTGGATCTCACCCAGTTCGGGTTTGTGAAAGGCAGATCATGCCTCCTGAACCTGATCGACTTCTTTGAGGCAGTCACCAAAGCCATGGATGAGGGTAAGGTGGTTCACACAGCCTATCTTGACCTCGCCAAGGCTTTCAGCACCATCCCCCATTCTGGAATCATAGCTAAACTCACTAAACTAGGTATAAATCCCTAAGTCACAAGATGGGTTGCCAACTGGCTCACTGACAGAACCCACACTGTAAAAGTTGCAGACTCCAAATCTGACCTCAAGGCAGTGAGAAGTGGAGTACCACAGGGTTCCATTCTGGGACCTCTCCTGTTTGGTATCTATGTCTCTGAAGTACAGGCTAACACAGAAGGCTTCTGGCTGATGAAGGTCGCAGATGACTGCAAACTAGGAGCCATAGTCAAGTCCCCAAATGATGTGGACATCCTACAGAAGGGCCTCACTGAGACAGATGCCTGGTGTCAGAGCCATGGCCTCAAGCTCAATGCCAAAAAGTGCAGTGTCATCCCCTTTGGTAAAAACTCTGTACCCATGAACTACCACATAGGCAGCAATCTACTTAACACTGAATGCATGATAAGAGACCTTGGGACCCAGTGGACAGTAGTCTCTCCTTTGATAGTCACATCTCCACAGTAGTCAGGAAGTCCTTCTACGTGGCAAACCTCATCATAAAAGGGTTCTCATCCAGGAAAAAAGGTCATTGTTCCACTCTACTTGTCACTCATTAGACCCATTATAGAGTACAATGCCCCTTTTGGAATGTACCTCACAAGACATCTGCAGTAGCTGGAAAGGCCACAGAAGTCCCTCACAAAGAGGATTACTGGCCTCAAACAAATGCCCTACACTGACCGCCTCAAGAAACTCCAGCTTTACTCCATAGCATATCGCCTACTCCGAGGTGATCTCTGCCTAACATATAAAGCTATGTCAAACCCAGAGCTGTTGGACATGCTACACCTAAAGAAATCCCAATCCCTCCAAGCTACACGCTCTAGGGACCTAAACCTTGTCACCACAATAAACAGAACATGCTGGAGGGATAGAATCCTATCCCAGAGACTTCCTATACTCTAGAACAAGCTACCCATCTATGTCAAACAAAGTTCTTCATTAACACTCTTCAAGAAAAATCTTGATGAATGGATGGGAAATAGAAAATACACCCCGGGGATCATTTCTGTGTCTCTGCTGGACAGTGACACAGGAAAATAACTTTCTTGGGTGACGTAAGCTATGGTACCTTGCTGGCTAGGCTTACATAAGCCCTTGGGCCGCTAGCCTAGTACCTACCTATGAACCTATGACTATGACAGTAAGCATATATTCTTAATCTCTTTGTCATTCCATCCTTTTTTTGTTGTCTCTTTTCACATATATGCTTATAAAAAGGAATGGGCTATTCTAAAAAAACATTGTTTCTTATTTAGCATACCAACTCCATTACTAAACAATAAAAATATATAAATACAATAAGCCTAAGCAGTTATATTGTATGATAGTAAGGGCCTAATATGCCTTCTCCAAATGCATGTGCAGTATGATTCTGGCAACCAAACTTCTCCTAAATATACCAAGAGACTGTAAATCTGGCAAACATATAACACCTAAACAAGCAAACAGACCAAGTTCCTGTGGATCTGGCAAACAAGCATTTCCTAAACAAACCAAGAGACTTGTGAAATAAATATAACTGGAACTGATTCAGGAAGCAGAAATGTGGACCAGTGCTGGAGATCAAGATGGAAATGGCGTAAACTAAATGGCCATAGGCTAGACCTGCCTTCTTTTATAGGGGCAAAGGCATTTTCTGCAGCATGGATATCCTGTGGTGGAGGCCAGGGCCTAAACCTCTTTGACAGTTTAATCTGGCTTTGGAGACAGTATGATGTCAGCATGTTAACAGGGTACTGAATACACATATGATCACATGCTTGGTTTGTATCATGAGTACCTTTTAGACTTTTAAACTTTCAGTATTTTCTTAGACAACCTATTGTAAGAGTGACTGAACTTATTAAACCTACCAAACACCATGAACTACAGAAAGAAATTTTATGCAAAGCATTACAAGACAGCAATCAAGTACCTTCTTTAGATTGCTAAAGACACACTCTCCTGGTCTAACACAGGTTGTAAGCCTCTCAGCCTCCTCCTGTGACACTGCCAACCTATGGAAAGTCATTTTTCATTGAGGCCGATTATCTCGCATTGTAAGTAATCTCTTTATACCTCTCAATTCACCAACATTCTTTACTCCAAATTTCTGTTTAGCAGGATTACCACTGAAATGGTACTTCCATTACTTAAAACTACCATATAAACATACTGTGCCAGCATGAAATTCTGCTTCATTTTCTATAATTATCAGATCATTTTATTGCTGCCTCATAAGTATATCTCCAGTCTCTCCTTTGAGTTAGGAACTATTCCTAACTATTGGAAGAAAGCTACAATTCCCAAAACCAGTCCACCTTCCTCTCTTTCAGAAATTTGTTCCAACACCAGCCTTCTATACCTTACTACAAATGCCAGCAGTTAATAATATACAGACTCCTTTGCCATGCCCAGCATGGCGTAAGAACTTATATTAGTACATATCCCTTTTTAATTATATGACTAAATATTATTTCCTCAGACAGTGATAACAGCCTCATGAATAGAGTGCTGTTTATAGATTTAAAATGACTATTGGGCTAGGTTGATAATGTGCACCTGCTAGCAACACTTGCAGCACTGGGATACGAAGAAAGTCCTCTTCAATAGTTCTCAAAATGCCAGTTTAGATATTCCAATCACTTTTTCAGTGTTGTTTTTCTGCACTTTTTCTGAAGCAGACCTGTACTCTGCAGGTATTTCTCAAAGCACATATGTTTATCTTTCTTAATAATCTTGTAGCACATAGGTTCACAGGTTCATAAAAGATTACTAGGCTAATGGCCCTAGAGCCCCTACAAGCCTAGCCATATTTATCCTGAGTTGCCCCATCTATTGGTGGCTAGGTGAGTGAAGTTCACAGAGGTAAGGGTCTATGGTAGTTAATAACTACTTCCTCTGTCCAGGAGGGAATGGGCGTCACCTCAGAAGTGAATTTCTGGTCACCCATCTATTGATCTAGGCTGCATTTGAAGAGGGTCAAGGAGATGTTCTGTTTCATGTGAATTGGAAGCTTGTTCCAGAGAAGTGACAGTCTCTGGGAAATGTATCTATCTCACCAGCATGACCTGTTCATGTCAGCATCTAGGTTAACATCCCTGGAGTGAGTGACCTTCATGCAGTGTGATTTACAAATGTCTAGCATTTAAGTCAGCGCCAGGTAAGAGACTGCCCTGTAAGCCAGATACAGGTCACCCATTGGCAACCTGTAGACAGAATATGGTGAAACGACTTGCAGTCTTTCCACGTAAGATTTGTTTTGTGCACCCTGTAATTTCTTGGTGAGGGAGCATTGTACTCAATTATTGGTCTGATGAAGGCCGAGTATAATGGAATTATAACATCCTTAGAGATAGATGCAATGTCTTTACTTATATGATGTATCACATAGAAGGATTTCTTTACTACTGTGGATAAATAGTGGTCAAAGTTCAGGTTCCTAATCAACCTGAGTACCCAGATCACATACCACTGGGTCTACACTTAGGGGGTTGCTGTCTATAATGTAATTACCAGGGATGTCAGCTTTCCCAAAGGGAATAATAATGCATTTTGTTTGCATTTGGTTTTAATCCATGGCTTTGGCACCAATCATTTGTCTGCATTAACCCTGTCTTTAATATATTAACATTGTTGGAAGACTCAATGTTTACTCAAAATTTGCAATAATCAGTGAACGTGGTCAGCCACATTCTGTCCAAGTTTGTCTGGACTTCTGAAAAATAAATTCCAAACAGTAAAGGGCCATCACAGAACCCTGTGGTATGCCACCGGTGACTGCTTTTTTGCTACAGGTAAAGTTACCCAGTCTGACAGTATGCATTCTGTAGGTGAGCCAGTTGGCTACCCATCTGGTAAGGTAGGGGTTAATTCCAAATTAGGAGGGTTTGTCTATAATACCCGAGTAGGGAATTCTATCACATGCCTTGGCTAGGTCAAGGTAGACAGTATGGACAGTCTTTCCCTCGTCCAGGACCTTGGTGGCTTTCTCAAAGAAATCAACCATGTTTAAAAAGCATGATCTACTTTTAATGAACCCGAATTGGGTTAGGTCCAGAGTTTGGAAATTACCTATGTCCTTGTTAATAAGGTGCATAATGATTCTTTCCATGGTCTTGCAGATGAGGCTAGTCAAACTTATAGACCTATACTTCCCAGGGTCAGTTGATGGTCTTCCTTTGTGCAGAGGAATTCCAGTTGTTGTTCTCCATAATGCCAGGACATAGACAATTCACAGGCTGTGGTTAAACAGGGATCCAAGTGGGTCTACTGTGTCATGTTTTAAGTTGTTTAAAAGGCAACATGGGATCTTGTCTCTTCCCACTGATGCTGTGTTTCTGGTCTTACAGAGCGCACAGATGACCTGATCTCTCAAGATAATAGGCTGAGGAATGGTGGCAGGTACACTGTAGGGGAAGGCTGAAAGGAACAGGGGTGTGATGTTTGCTCCAAATTTGTCAGCTAGCAGGTTGGCCATTACCTCCTGTTGAGTATGGGTGGTGCCATCCACAACCAGTTCAGTGCGTAGTTGGGTATTCCCTTTTAGATTTTGGATGCAATTAAAGAATGCCTTGTGATTATCCTTAGTTAGGGAGGCTATTTTTGCTTTATAATTAGCTTTGGAAGACTTGACAAGATCATTTTATTGCTGCCTCACAATTTGTCTGTTTAAGCTAGAGAGATATTTCTTCCTCTGCCGAACCAGTTCCCCCTTATTCTTGGACATTAGTTTCTTTCTCTGATTGTATAGCCTGTTTATGCTAGGGGGTCACCAGGGTAGCTTGTTTTTTCAGCAAGACCTGGTTTTAATATGGTCAGGTACAGCCAATTCTATACAACTGTTAAAGTGGTTATACAGGGCATTGATGTACACCTCTGCATAGGAGTCCAAGTTATTTGTATTCGAGGGGACTTTGAAACTTCTTATACCATCACTTAGTAGGAAGTAATTTGTGTTTCAAAAATAATGAGGTGTTTCTGAGCTTGATGGGCTATCTGGTCTAAAGATTATATCGAACAAGACTGATTTATAGTCCAATATTACCAAGGAGGACATCACATGGTGGATGAGGTGCAATGCTTTCACATGTTAGTGAGCACTATGTCCAGGACATTTGAGCCTCTTGTGGGTGTGCTGACTAGCTGTTCCAGAGCATTTGCACTTGCAAAGTACAAGAACCTCTGAGCCGGAATGTTTGCGGTCATGTATGTTTCCCAGTCGATGATAGGATAATTAAAATCACCCATGAGTAAGATGTTAGGCTGTATGGCAAGTGACTCCAGTAAGTCCAGGTATGCAGTATGCTTTTCCTGTTTCATGGTGGGGGACCTATACCTACCTATGATGTGGCATTAGGCTTTGCCTATTAATTGGACAATGAGTAGCTCAACAGAGTCATAACATTTAACCAGTCTTGAGGTGTACTTTTCCTTAATGAAGATAGACACACCTTCTCCTTTGGTTAATTTATCCTCAGTTTGTGGTCTGAACATATGGAAGGCATTGTAGCCCTGCATAGCTGGGGTGCTTTCCATGCCTTTGAACCATGTTTTGGTGACTACACAGATGTCAGCATCTTCCAAAGTGAAGAGTGCTTCCAGGGCATACAGTTTCTTGTTTAAAATCGTAGTATGAAACAGCAGTACCTTGAGTTTATCTAGAGAGGATTTTGTCATGTTGGGAGGTTGGTTATTTTGACACTGCCTAAAAAGGCACAATAGGGGTGGTTAATACCTTTGCCAGTATCTGAAAGCCTACAGGTGACAGGTGCAGACTATTTCTGGCAACGCAGTGGGGCCTGTCGACCATGTCTCCCAGGCTGACAGATATTGGATCCCCTGGGTCTGACACCAGAAGCTAAGCCAATTGTTAAATTCAATCATTTTTTGTTTGTATTGTGGCATCTTCCCTGGCACATACTGTAGAGGCGAGACCATAAATCTGTCTCATTTGAAGTAAAGATCAGACTGGACACCCCTATAGAAGCAGACAAACTGCAAAATTTCTCCAAAGCAAATTTTAGTCTACTAAGCGGGGGTAAAAAAAATTTCAAACCCCCTGCTAACACAAACAACAATGACTCCTGTGCAGAGCAGTACATAAGTGTCCTGTATAGACATTTAAACAACTAGATAGACTCACCTGTACCTGTCAGGATCCAAACCAGGTCCTCCCAAAGAAACAGGCCACCCTGATGGACCACAAGTATAAATAAGTTATATAACAAAAAGAAGAAACAATTATCCAAGAACAAGAGGGAACTTACTCACCAGAGAAAGAATAAATTCCACAGCTTGAACAAGCAAATCAGACATCTTGTATAGTCCTCTAAAGCCAATTACAAGGCTAAATTAGCATCTGTAGCTAAAGACAATCATAAGGCTTTCTTTAGCTATGTCTGAAATCTTAAAGAGAATGCCCATCTATGTGCCAAACTGACTGTGGATGGTACTACTCACACTGAAACTGAAGAAATTGCCAACTTGCTGGCAGATAGACCTGGCACAAATTTTACCCCCCTGTCCCCACCAGACACACCCCAAAGCATCCCTGTCACCAGTCCACTACCTAGCATTTCCAAACAGCAGGTAATATCTGCCCTCTCAAAGGCCAACAACACAGCCTCCATGGGACCATATAACATCCCAGGCTGCTTACTAAACAATCTAAAACAAGACCTAGCAGAACTGCTTGGCACTCTCTTCAACCATACCCTAAGCACGGGCTTTGCTCCAGCTGAGTGGAGAACAGCAACAGTAATCCCCTTACAAAAAGAGGGTCCATCAACCAACCCTGGGAACTATAGACCCATAAGCCTAACCAGCCTTATCCGCAAGGCCATGAAAAGAATCATCATGGACCTTATCACAAAGGACATACGTGACTTCTAAACTCTTGACCTGACCCAGTTTGGTTTCTTTAAGGGCAGCTCTTGCTTACTAAATCTGGTTGACTTCTTTGAGAATGTCACCAAAGCCCTGGATGATGGCAAACCAGTACATACCACCTATCTTCATTTAACCAAGGCCTTCAACACAATCCCCAACTCAGGTATCATTGAGAAACTCTCCCAGCTAGGTGCAAATGGAGAGAGAAGTCAGCAAGCAAAGGAGAGTATTATTGCTGAACTTGAATTCATCCTCACGTCTTGGTGAGTACCTTCATGAGGTGGACTCTGTTTTTCACAAAATCTCACCAAGATGACACAGATATATAGACTGTATTTTATACAGCATATATCATGGACAGAAATAGGTCAAAATTAAAAAAAGATAGCTGGTTGCACAAAAACCAGGGCAAAAAGGTGCCCAATCTTGGTAGTTGCACTGGTGCCAGGAATGGAAAAAATGACAGTGTAGAATCCTCAAAATACAAAAACATTCCTACAGTGGGGCCAGACCAGGCCCGGGGAGGATGCCCCCCCCCCATTGCACAAGGAAGTAGCAGTCCACAAAAATCACAAAAGCTGATAGGCCAAAGAAGAGCCATAGAGACAATAGAGTGGACTATCGAGGATAAGAAAGAAATTATGTATTGTTACTATTATGGAAAAAAAACAGAATTTCCAGACACAAGATATACAAAAAAGATTAAGAGAGAAATTAGAGAAAAGAAAAACTGTCAGAAGCTTCAAATAAACATTTGTGTTCATTAATACAACAGATTTGTGAAAAACATTATATAGACCAAGAAACTTTGGTATGTTTGGAAAAAGAAGCATCTGAGGAAGTGTTGAAAATATAAAAAACAAAACCTAGAGATGTTTGAAAAGTATAAAAAAGAAATACGGACATGGGAAAGAGATTGGATATGGTGCAATATTTATGCAAAGGAGAAAGTCAAATTAATCAATATAAATAAAGCAGCCTCAAACATATTCAAAGAGAAATATGGTCAAAGGCATCCAGATATGGAAATTTTCACAATAAAAAAAATCACAAAGAGGGAATGTAGAAAATATGGTTACTAAAGTAGAGGTTAAAAAAAATACAAGTTGAAGTTATGGAGTGCCTGTGAAGTGAAGGATTTGGTGTAGAAGGTCTAACATAGGTTATATCACAGCATCATGGAACAAGTCAGCAATGTACGGAGATTTAATATGGTGTAATATTTATACAAAGGAGAAAGTAAAATTAATCAATACAAAAAGAGCAGCACCAAAGATATTTGGAGAGAAATACAGGCAAAGGAATCCATACAAATGGAAAACTTTACAATACAAAAAATAAGAAAACAAACAGGAAAAGTAGAAAAGAAGATTAATAATGGAGAAGTTAAAGAAATAGAAACTGAGGTTATGGAGTACCTGCAAAGTGAAGGATTCAGTGAAGAAAATCTAAAAGCACCACAGCAGGATAGAGCAGTGAACCTCCAAATTAAGGAGAAACCAGTGGAATGAGAAACAACTGGTCAGTTGCCATATGAAAATATTTTGGAGATTTCCACAGGAAACCAGTATAAACATTTGCTTGTAGCTAGACAACAAGGGAAGGAACAGGAAACTTTGGAAACTCTGACACCGTCAATGTTGAGGAGTGATTCCAGTGAGTTCCCATATGACAGAGCAATGGATGACACAGGATGAAATTGAAGAGAATGTGCCACAGTAAGATGCTATAGCACTTTCTATAGAATTCCAGCAGGAAATGGAGAGCAAAAAATGTTCCCTCAATTTAGAAGAAAATATAAATAATAGAAATATAAAGAAACATTTGAACATGAAATAAACAGACTGGGCAGTTACTGATGACTTTATCTTGGAAACAGCTATCAACTTCTTTGTTTCAGAATCAGAGACAAATTAAAGATATAGATATATACATACATATCTATATTTATATATTACTGCTAGAGTCGACTGCATTTGGTAAGCTAGGCTGATGATCAACAGGTGTGTAAGATCTCAAAATCCAAAGGTTTGGAAATTTGCCCTTACCCCATGTTTGTGCTATCTCAGAGTTAGTATATATAGTTAGCGGGTGGTGTTGGGGGGGCTGCAAAAACTAATGTTTTTAATTATTTTGTATGTTACATTTTGTATACACTGAGCTGTTTCTTAGTGCGTGCATAGTACTGTGTTTGTGACACTGTTTTCAACCTTCTGCAGCTAACACAGCTACGGGAGGGCAAAGGGGGCAACTGTCTTGGGTGCAAAGTGTTTGGAGGCATGATCCGCCATCCAAGACCAATCCTGATTGCTTTTAATACATACCAGCATTTAAAAGCCGGTACTACATTTAAGGTCAGTTCTGAGAGCTGTAGCTGTAGAGGTCACTGTCTGGTCTAAACAGCAGTAACTGCTTGTTACAAATATAAACGTTTTTAAACTAAATAAAGATAATGGTATCTAGTTTTCATTCATTTTGATCTTTTATAAATATATGATTTATTAATTGGTACACATATATTTTTTCTTTTTTGGTTTTGGGATGTGTATAGAAGCTGTTCCATATTCCTATGTATTTCAAGTTTGTAAATGATGTATTAACTATATTTTATATCCTATTGGCTAGCCTATTGATTTTAATTAATGTTATTTGTATTTAAGTGACTCAATGCAGTTATTACCACTGTAGCATTGAAAAAAGCCCGTCTCAAAAGGTTTACATTGGAATCTACTTGTACTTTATTGTGTTTATTGTTTTAATAAATCTCTATAGTGTTAACTGTGTGTTCCTGATATCTTTGGACATTATCGCTTTTATCTTGGCACACCTTGGCTGTCTAGAGGATTCTGTTCTTTTTCATTTTCTAGGAATGTTGACTTTCTGTGCATTTTCAAGGAATGTTAAGTTTCAAGAGAAGAGAAGTATGATTTCAATGTGTAACTGTTTTGTTTAGCAAATGGCCATCATCAGTGTTTGTGTTATAAATTTTAAAAGTAGTGTTAGTCGCACAAGTAGCATACCTGCATTAGATGCAGAAGTCTGTGGATTCTACTCCCACACCATGCACATGGAGTGCTGATGTTGCAGTGTGCCTTTAAGGGTTATATTTGGAGGACATTTGGAGCTCCTTTTATGTAAAGTTCAGAGTTGTATTCGAGATACTGCTGAATTTTTACAAAAATTGCACAACTGATATTTAGTGAATTAAACTAATAATTACATTTTTGTTACTCGATATTAATTTGCTATTTACAGTAATACCCAATTGTTATGGTATTCAAGCAGTTAGAGAGTTTTTATGTTTAAATAGTAGTTTTTCCAGTAGAGGAATTGAAACTGTCAGTTACTGGACATAGTTCTGACTAGTAACGTCTTTATTTTTTGAGAATCAATTATTCCATCAGGTGTCAGGTGTAGCAATGGGAATCTCTGTTGCCAATACGTATGCTAATATAGCATTGAATCACTGTGAGGTTTCATATACTTTTGACCCTTTGGGACAGTATACTACAAATATTTTGTGATGAATATTATTAGAAATAATTGGGGTATTTTGAATGCATTACCAGGATTAAGTAAAGTTAGAGGTACTGAGGTACTAAACTGAGTTTCGCATTTAAGAACTGTCGTAATATAAAACAACATTTATGTTGTAAGGAATTTTTTTTTTTTTTTACAAAATCCTGCTATTAGTAGAAATACTGGTACTTTCCTTTGTTTTAATTAAGCTTGCTGTAAATTCATTTATGATATTGAGTTTGTACATCCCAACAGTCAAAGGAAATATATATTTAATTGTTACGTGACATGGAACTCTGATAATATACCTTATTTAGCTAAATGTTCTGTATTCCCTAGTTTTTTTATAGGCAAATGGAGTAGGAAATTTAAAGCAAGAATAACCAAGTACCTATCCAATATAAGAAGGGAGCAACCACTAATTCACTTGCTAAACATGTTATGGACAATGGTTCTAAACAATGGTTTTTGTTTAGGGTTATTCAAAGGTTGACCCAAAATATGAGAGGAGATGACATTAAACAATAAAGCAGAAATAGCTGAGTATAATTGAATTGTTAGATTAGAAGCTGACAAGACTCCAGGTTTGAACACTACTGTCAGCCTCAAAGCAATTTAAAAACAAAGACAAATAAGGGACTCTATTATATTAACAAATGCTTGAAATTGTGAACGCTATATAATTGACCCAAACACTCCAAAATTCCAAAATGTCACTGATCCGTTAAAAAAAAAACAAAATAAAGTGGGGGCTTCACCCCCCAGCCCCCAAACACCCTCTACTTAAATATACCAACTACGAGATTACACCACAGTGGAGGAAATGACAAAGTCCTGAAAATGCCCCAGTGATTTTTTCCCTAGGAAAAAAATCACTGTTCTGTGCTTTCAGCATTTTGCCATTTCACATAACCAAGTTCAACTAAACAGTGTTTGCAACTTTAAGCATTCGGTTAAATAATAGGAACCCAACAAATAAGGCTATGAATGCATTTATAGTTGTATTTAGTTTTTTTGCAAGTTTTATTGAAACACATATATGTATTTGTTATTTACTTTGTTTATTGATCTTATCTGCACCTTTAAAATTGTTGTATGAAATGAACTGTTATGTTTGTATTTAAGAGAGTTCTGTTGGGGATTTTGTGTCATGTGATTAGTATAAAGTTGTTAGATGTGAAGAATTTTTATTTGCGCAGTATCCCAAAAGCTTTCCTTATTTGGTATCTATTTTTGAATAAATATATCTGGTATTGAGAGTCCGACAATTCAATTTATGCCTAGTAACTACAAACCTGTTGCCGGTTTGACAGCCATTCCAATTGCAATGTTACCAGCTTACCAATTTTGTTTTTAATGTAATGTGGACAGTTTATTCTTCAAGGGCAGCAACCATCTCGTTAGTTATAGATCGCTTTAGTGTGGAATTATTCAGATGATTTTTACTTCTGCACAGATTGCGTATATTGTCTGATATTGGTGGATTGTAATGACAGAAGTTTGAATGGCCTTTTGTGGTTGAAATGTTCTGGGTAGTTTTGTCTTTATTAGTTTATACATTTTGTTTCATTGCTTACTGGAAACATGTTCAAACCTACACGTTTGAAAACACACTAACAAATGGTGCAGTATTATACACGGAATATAATTTAATTCAGTGAGGATGGTGCATCAAAAAACACATGCATGTATGCATGGTCCAAAAAAATGTGTTCAAGGGGCCTATGGTTTGAAAACAGCACAAAAGTAAAGTTAATCCACCACTGTCTAAATGCATTTTCTTTGAATATGGGTTTCAATGCTGTTTCAAAGAATGTGAGTTTCAAGGCAGAGAAGCTTACTGTTCAGGCTACATCTGTTTTCATTGTGAGACTGTATTGTTTTTGTTAAGCAAATTGCTGTTATGCCTCTGACAGTCGATATTATTGCAGCCATCACTGGGTTTTTCAGATTAAAAGTGGTACACACACATACAACAATGGACAAATGTTAAAAATTAGGATAATTTTTAAAAGGAACACCTCTTTACCCAAACACAGTGCAGTTGCCCTCACACAGGTCACATTGCCTTGAATGAAAATAAGCATGCACATCATTTTACAAATAACACCACACACTTGTTTGGAAGAAATGGCCACAACAACATATTTATTATGTCAGTCAAATTAGGTATCAAAACAGTGCCAGATCATAAGTCAATGCCAATCAAATCAATGCTAACCAAGAACATTCAGATGTGCACAAAGGGCAGAACTTGGAAGAAAGTCAAATCTAAATCAACCAGGCCATAACATACCACTGTAGTCCCTGTAAATGTTCAACCAATATCAATGGCTAAAAGAATCTACAACCAAACACAGACAGTCCCCTGTCACCTTTCAGCCAGACACCAGTGGCTGAAGGGGATCTGCCACTTGCAGGACCCCAGGCTGTGGCCCCCAGCCTGCCTGCTACACCACAGAGTGGACCACCCAGAGAAGGGCCAAGCTGTTCGAGCCTGCACCCCTCTCCAAGATAAGCATACTCCTTTGTAATTTTAGTTTTCCAAGCCTGCCCTTCCACCCTTCATGGCTGTGACACCTACCTACCCTACCTTCCACTTGCTGGGGAAGGCAAAAACCTGAAAACCCAGTGGGAGAAAACAGGAAATTTCTTGCTGACCCATACTGCGATCACCCTTAAGCAGAGCCGGATCCAGCAGAAGGTGACATAGGCAGTCACCTAGGGCCCCATGGCTGGGAAGGGGCCCACTCTGGCCAGGAGGCTTAAACATTTATTTTAATAATATATTAAAAAAAAACAACTTCTTACATCACAGTGGCAGCATCTTCTCCTTTAAGGAGAACCATGTGTGTGCCGCACGCACACCACCGCAGAAGTAAACACATTCTACACTTGTGCGCAAAATCTAAACTAAGCCATTCTGTTGACAAGGAGTCTGTGTGTGTGTGTGTGTGTGTGTGTGTGTGTGTGTGTGTGTGTGTGTGTGTGTGTAATTTAAACTAGCTGTTCTGTTTGTATGAGGGATAGTGTGTTTTGTGCTGCTGTATGAGAGAGAAGGTGTGCGTATGTGTGCATTGCTATGTGAGAGTACAGAGAAGGTAGGTGTGGGTGGGTGTTTGTTTTTTAACATACCTCTCAACTATCCAGATTTAACCTCATATTTTTGGTCGGTTTCTCGTAAAATTTGTGTTTTTCTGGCAATTCACGAAGTACTGAAGTCATTAAATAATGATATATGGGTTTCAGACTTCATAGCCTTCAGAAAATGCATGTCAACACAAATCCTGTTATTCTAGCAACTTTTTTAAGTTAAAGAGAGCAATATTTAAAATCTATCCCTATTTTTGGGCCATTATAGCCCCATTATTTTAGGCTTTGTCCAGATTTCTTGCACTAAGAGGTTGAGAGGTATGTATACCTCTCAAATTACCAGACTTTTGCCTCATATTTTTGGCCAGTTTCTCATAAAATGTGTGGTTTTCTGGAAATTTGTAGAGTATTGAAGTCACAAAATAATTACATATGAGTTTCAGACTCCATATCCTTCAGAAAAATGCATGCTAACACAAATCTTGTTGTTCTATCAACTTTCTAAGTCTACAAGAGCAATATTTAAATTGTGTCAATATTTTTGGGCCTTTGTCCCCCTATTATTTTAGGTTTTGTCCAGATTTCTTGTGTTAATAGGTTGAGAGGTATGGTATGTAATGCCCTAGCTTGGGCGTGGAGGCAGGTTAGTCAATTAACTTGATCAGGCTTGACCCCCTGTTATTTGGTTACAGGAGACACAAGCCTGAATCCTCTACACCAACTACCAGAATGCTGACGGAATTGTGAGTTTTAGTTTCAGTACATTTTCAGGGAATTATGAGTTTCAGTGCATTTTCATGGAATTGTGAGTTTCAAGGGTAGAGAAGTTTACTGTTGTTTATGATGTCTGTTTTCAATGAGCAACTGTTTTGTTTAGCAAACGGCAATCACCGTTTGTGCTGCAGAATTTGAAAGCAGTGTTAGCAGCATAATTGCCTTCAGTGCTGAAGGCTGTGGATTCTACTCCCACACCATGTAGATGGAGTGCTGGTATTGCAGTGTCCTTTTGATTGCTGATTATTTGGTACATTTTAAGGGGGGTAGGGGTTCTGCACTCCTCAGTGTGTCCTCCTTTGAGATGCCTAGTAACTATGAACTTGTCTGCTAGTCATTTCCTATTGCAAAATTACCAGCTTATCAATTTTTTTAATGTTACATAGGCATTTAATTCTTCAAGGGCAGCAGGCACTGAAATTCTAGATGAAACACTGAAATGTAAAGCTCTTTGCCAGCAGCAACCTCTTCATTAGTTACAGATCTCTTTAATGTGGAATTATTTGGATGACTTTTACTTCTGCACAGATTCTGCTCATTAACTGATACTGGTGGATTGTAATGAAGGATGTCCGAGTAGCCTTTTATGCTTGAAATTTTATGAAATGGATAGTTTTGTCATTATTGGTTCATACATTCTGTATCATTACTTACTGGAAGAAAGTTCAAAATAACAAATTTAAAACACATTCTAAGTGGTGCTGGAATATAATTGAATACAATCAGGAAGATGAATCAAAGAACACATACAAGTATGCATGGCCCTAAAATGTGTGCAAGAAGCCTATGGTTTGAAAACGGTCCAAAAGTAAACAGTCCTCCACTGGCCAGATGCATTTTTTTTGAATGTGGGTTTTAATGCCATTTCAATGAATGTAAGTTTCAAGAGCAGAGAATTTTACTGCTCATGCTAAGTCTGTTTTCATTGCGAGGCTGCATTGTTTGTTTAGTAAATGGCTATTAGTGTTTGTGCTATTTTTATTTAAATTTCTGTAATCATTGTAGAAGTAAATAAGAAAGTAGTATGCACACTGACAGGTTTGAACAGTGTTTATGGTAACCGGAGAGAAATAGCCAAGTAGTGGAACACTAGAATGACTGGGGAGGGGGCTGCTGTGGGGGGGGGGTTGCCACAGGAAGGGCTGCCCGATTTATTACCCTGCCTAGGACCCAATTTGACCTTGATTCGCCTCTGTCCTTAAGGGTCAGCAAGCACCTACTTACGCTCATCAGTCAGCACTTACTATTTCTCACCTTGTGCTATTTACACCTCTTCCTGCTTCTACGGGGAAAGGTGGGTGTTCTGCTCTGATGATGAAAAGAAGAAGTTATGTCTTACCATTACGTTCCATGTGTGTTGTAGAGCTTTATTCATTCCTTACTGATAGGACTTCAGTTCCATCCTCGGAACCAACACGGCTGTTTCCAAGCTCGCGCCAGCCAAAAATTCTCAGCTAAGACCTACCCAAAATGCCCCTCTCTTCAGATCGAGTTTGCCCACCCCCTATATTATAGAGGGTTTACTATGGTTTGTGCGAACGACAGTCTGTCTGCAGCACTGCTGCCAAAATTCAGAATGTCGTGCACAAAACATAAATGGATGGGATAATCAAACACACTTATGCGAATGCAGTAGTGTATTCGCATTAGTGTATTCGGCTATCTGCACGGAGATTGCGGTACAGTGGGGATTGAAAATTCATCCATATCCCCACTGTAGTGTGATCCTGGAGTTAGAATATATTAGTGGGGGGAGGGTGCAGGGGCGCAGCCTCCCAAAGAGGGGTGCAGGGGGTTGCCCCCCTGCAAAAACATGATATGTCATATAGGAATTTGATTTACATCAGCTCCTATATGGCTATTACATTACGGTTTCAGTAAAAATGTCAACTCAAATATGTCAATTATTTGGGTCGACATTGTGACCAGTCGGAATGTTTCTGTTCGAGTTTACTTTTCGTTGTTTTGAACGGCAAATGTTTTGCCGTTCAAACAAACAATAATAAACCATTATAGAGATATTAAGAGAAACAGTAGGAGGCTCTGTCTGAGCAAATACCTTAACCAGGAGTTCCTAAAGTCCACCAGGAGTCCAGGCAGGGGGAAGGAGGGCAGGAAGTAATGAATGAATAAAGATCTACAACACAGATGGAATGTTACGGTAAGACATAACTTCTTTATCGGATGTTGTATATCTTTATTCATTCCTTACAGATAGGACCAAGTCCCCAGCTACTTGAGTCTTGGGTGGCCCTAAGGAAGGATATTCCTGAGCTCCATAGAACCAAAAGATGATTGTCCCCTGGAGGCCAAATCCAATTTGTAATGAGTGATAAAGGTATGAGGTCTTGCCCAAGTGGCTGCTGCGCAGATATCATCCATAGTGACTCTGGAATGAAAAGCCACAGAAGTAGCCATCAATCTAGTAGAATGAGCCTTTATTCTGGAAGGTAAGGATAGTTTATTCTAATGGTAGATAAAGGTAATGACGTTTCTAAGCCAGGAAGATAGAGTCACTTTGGAGACAGGTTTACCCTCTCTGGGTCCCACAAAGGCCACAAATTGATCCATTTTCCTGAAAGATTTAGTCATGTCCAAATAAAAATGAAGCTGCCTATGAACATCAAGGATGTGCAAAAGATACTCCCCTCTGTTTGAATGCCGAGGGAAGAAAACCGGCAGGTCAATAGATTGGTTAATGGAAAATCCAGAAATGACCTTGGGCAAGAAGGAAGGATCAGTATGAAGGGACACTCTATCCTTGTGGAAGTTCAAGTAAGGTCTCTTGACACTCAAGGCCTGCAACTCAGATACTCTTCTCACTGAGGTAAGTGCTACTAGAAGTAGAGTCTTCCATGATAAAAATGTTATAGTACATGAATCAGAAGGCTCGAAAGTTGGGCTTGTTAATGACTGAAGTACCAAAGTCAAGTCCCAGGGTTCTATGGCGGACTTGATAGGAGGTTTAACGTGTAATATTCCTTTCAAAAAGGTTTTGCACAGACGGTGTGACATAACAGAAGAAATGATCAAATCCATTATGAAAATTTGCGATAGTTGCTAAATGCACAGTAATTGTCGATGCTGAGGTTCCTGCATGTAGAAGAGTAGTTAGGTATTGTAGGATCTTTTGGCTTGGCGTAGAGAAAGGGTCTATGTTCTGTTCTTTGGCCCAAGTAGAGAACGTAGTCCATTTACTAGAATACATTTTTCTGGTGGAAGGTTTGTGTGAAGCCAGAAGAATCTCACGAATGGGGGGATGAGATATCAGGCAGCCTGGCAATCATTGGAAGTGGAGAAACCAAGCTGTGAGGTTGAGGCTGTGGACATTGGGGTGAATCAATCCCTGAGGATGAGACAGCAGACCTTGAGACTGATCTAGGATCCATGGGCTGTGAATCAGATGAGGCCATAGGAAAGGAAACCAGACTTGACGGGGCCAATAAGGGGCAATGAGGATCACCTTGCTTCTCAACCTTTGAGCTTTCTGGAGGAATTTGGGGATGAGGGGAAATGGGGGAAAGGCATACAGTAGAACCGGGGGCCAATTGTGAATTAGAGCGTCCCTTGGTGATCCCCCCCGAGGGGGGATCAGGGCAAAGTAGCTTCTGCATTTGTTGTTTAAAGAGGAAGCAAACAGATCGCAGCAAGGCCTGCCCCGGTGCAGAAGATCCAATCCACTATTACAGGATTGAGACACCACTCATGAGACATCAGGATGTTCCTGCTCAGATTGTCCGCAATAAGGTTGGAACTCCTGAGAATGTGCATTGCTATAAGAAAGCGGTTGAAAGCTATCACCCAGTGCCAAATCCTCATGGGTTCCCAACACAGGGGGTAAGACCTGGTTCTGCCTTGTTTACTGATATACAAGACGACTGACATGTTGTCCGATTGAATTGCAATGGTCCCAGAAGGGAGGGATGTATGGAACGCTTGCAATGCTAAGAGAACTGCCCTCAGTTCCAGGACATTTATGTGCAAATTGGCCTCCATGGGGGACCAGGTGCCTTGGACCGTCTTTCCCTGGAAATCCCCCCAACCCTAACAGGGAAGCATCTGTGGACACCGTGGCCCTGGGCTGGGGGAGACAGAATGGTCGACACCAAAGATTCAATTCTGGCTTCATCCACTATAGCATTTCTTTCTTGCAAAGGTTTGTAAGGGGTATCATGTGGTCGAGAGGGTGGGTCAAGATCGACTATTGTGAAGAAAGAAGCCACTGTAATATTCTCATGTGCAACCTTGCCAGTGGTACTAGGGTAATGACAGCTGCCATGGAGCCTAAGAGTTGCAGTACAAGAGGTGCTGGTACAGAGGTCTGTGGAAGGAGGGCTTGGATCTGGTGTCTTATTTTCGAAAGCCTGTGAGGAGGGAGGGAAGTTTGACAGGATGTTGTGTTGAAGACCGCTCCAATGAATTCCAGTGTTTTTGTTAGGAACATTTGAGACTGGTCTTTGTTGATCGTAATCCCTAAGCGTAGCGAGGCCTTGAGTGTAAGAGAGGCTGTGGATTAGAAGATTCCTGGTCGTGGCAGTAAGGAGCCAATCGTCTAGATACAGAAACACCTGGAATCCTTGTAGTCAAAGATGAGCTACTACAACTGCCACACATTAGGTGAACACTCGGGGGGGGGGGGCTGCAGAGAGACCGAATGGCAGTGCCCTGAACTAGTAGTGATCGGCTCCCAGCTGGAAGTGGAGAAATCTTCGGGAGTGCTGATCCATCTTTATGTGGTAATACGCATCCTGGAGATCTATAGAGCACATCCAGTTGTCCTTCCCTAGAAAGGGGAGAATGGACTGTATCGTGACCATCCGGAATTTTTGAGGTTTGATAAATCTGTTCAATAGGCTGAGATCCAGGCTTGGTCTCCAATCCCCTGTCTTTTTTGGCACTAAAAGGAACCTCGAGTAAAACTTAGATCCTGTCTGGTCTGGTGGGGCTGGTTGGATGACTCTTTTTCTTAGCAGCTTTTCTATTTATAAGGCTGCAACCTCCCTCTGATTGGGTGGCACATCAGGGATTCGTTTAACGGGTTTGGGAGTTAAATCGAATGGTATCTGATAGCCTCTGGATATTATTCTCTGCACCCAAACATCGGTAGTAGTGAGTTGCCAGGCTGGTAGGTGCAGAGAAAAATGACCCCCAACTGCTTCCAGAGGAAAGCAATCAAGCCGCTGCTCAAGAGCACTGATAGGGTCGGCCTGAGAAGTAATCTCTAGCACCCTGGTTACACGGACCTCATCTACCCCGAAAGAGGCATCTTCCAGATGAGTTGCCCTCTCTGCCCCAGGGGGATTGCTCACCAAGAGTGTCATGAAAAGATCCTTGGGATTTCTTGAACCACAATTTCCCTCCCCTCTGATTCCTGGAGTAGGACCTCTGGGGGATGGAAAAACGTATGCTTACAGCAGACAAGGTCTTTCCTTCTTTCTCACTTCGTGCTAGTGTGTCTCGTACTTTGGGACCAAAAAATGCAGATTCGTCAACAGGCGCATTGACAAAGGACGATTTAAAGGGGTCTGCGAAATCACACAAATGCATCCAAGCATGAAGTCTCATGACAGTGCCTGATGTGGCAGCTTGAGCTGCCCCCTCGGTGGTGTGAGATATCAAACACATCGAGGAGTTTGAGATAGATTCAAGGGTACCGAGCTGTGAGGCAACAGTGTCACGCACCTCATCAGGCAATACCCCCGCCAAAGAGGAAGACATTTCAGAAATTAGGTCTCTTTGGAGGAAAGTGAAGTGTGCCAAATAGTTCAGCAACCGAATGTCAAAGGTCGCTGAAGCATAGGTCCGCTTCCCTAGTCTGTCCATGGCTGGAGACTCCCTGTTCGGAGGATGGACAGTGGAACTATCTTCTGCCAGTTCCCTCTTGGTGGCCACCGCCACGACCATGGAATCAACCGTCAACTGCTTGGAACAGTTGGACTGGTCTTTGGGGTGGATAGAATTTTGATCGGCCTCTGGGGGACAGGTTCTACATTGTCTGGGGCCTTCCAGGTATGCTGCACTATCAGATTTATAAGTTCATCCACAGGTGGGGTCACCCAGGAGGTAGATGGCCTGGCCACAGAAGGCCTGCAAGAACACTGATTCCTCAGAAGAAGAGTTAAAGGACTTCCAGTTTCCCCGCTGCTTGAGGATTTTGAGAATGTCTCCAAATGAGACGTCGTCTGGGGGAGACTATAGGGACCCTTCTCCCTCATCGCAATAGGTGTCCTCAGAGATAGATTCCTCAGGGGAATCAAGGTGCTTCCTCTTGCACCATTTCTTCCGGAGTGGCTCCCCAGTGGGATCTTCTGAGGAGGACCACAGAGAAAGGGTTCCCTTCAAAGGGAGGTCTTGCGGCTCCCGTGCCCGGGATCTCAAAGTAGGGGGTTGGGACAGCTGCATGATAGAGGGAGGTTCTGGTGTCAATAACATTGGTGCTGACTGCAAGCCTGTGGAGGCAAGTACCCTCTCCATCACCTGGAAAGCAGGCCCGCCCAAGGAGGGATGGGAGCCTGGAACCGAGGACAACCTCGGAACTGGGGTCACACCCCATCCTGAGGAACCCACCTCCAGGTGAGGAGCTCCGAGAGGACTGGAAGCTGTCGGAGCCATGGACATAGACGGCGCCAGCAAAAAAATATGCACCAGGTTAGGTACCAAGGTGCAGACAGTCCAAACACTGCTCTGAGAGTGTCCGGGAGGTCGGTGCCGACAGGGGAAACTCCGCAGTAGGAGCCGAGACAGTATGCACAGGGGTGGTCATCAGTACCAAGATCTCTGGGGCCTGGGTACAGGCCGGAGGAGGATAAACAGGTGAGTATGCTGTGAAGGGTTCCAAGCCAAAGGGAACGGAAGGTCTAGCTGGGGTGGGCAATCCCCAACTGCCAGAAACTGATCCACAACCTGCACTACATCTTGTTCAGAAAGACTCCTAGTGGATCTATAGGAGACTGTTGAAGGAGAGTCAGGTCTTTCAAGAAAGGGGCTAAACTGGTGCCCCAAAAAAGGTATGTAAGTTGGAGAGTATCTGGTTCTTGGGAGATGTTCAACTTTAGGAACCGAGGTCATAGTCTGTGGAGCCGAATAAGCTACCGGCACTGTGGCCGAGGATGGTGCCGAAGCGGGTATCATCATCAAAGCCAGTGCCGGAACCAAGAACGGCACCGAAGCTGATGGAAAGAGGTCTGCGTCGAGGGCACCAGAGAAGCTCAGTGCCGACTTGGTTCCATAACAGTGGGGGATGTAGGAACTGAGTGACTCCGTTTTCCTTGTGTTTCTTGGTTTTAGGAGGTGGTGAGACCTCCGACCCAAAGAGAGCCTCCGAAAAAGTCGTTTTGACTAAACCTTTCAAAATTAACTTGTTTTTTGTGCTCAGCTAGAGTGCGATTGCTAAAACCAGAGCAGATGTCACAAAAGACATTTATATGGTCCACACCCAAACAGTAAATGCAGCGAGTGTGACCGTCCGAGTTGGGCATTTTTCACCCACACTTGTCGCACTGTTTAAACCCCAACTTAACTTTGTCTGACATAGTACTGACAACAAAGAGCTACCTAGAAGGAAATAACAAGGGAAGATAAAGAGGGAAAGGAGATAATACCAACGATGGTATTTAGAAATACCACAAGTGGTAAAAAGAGGGCCTACTAAAGACAAGAGAGAGGGACAGTACCAACGACGGTAAAAGGTTAACTACCAAAGGTAGAGGGTAGGAATTAGAAGCAGGTTACAGGCGAGGGTAGAAAAAAGTGAAACTGACTAAAAACGGACAAGTTTTGAGAGAAAAATACACAAAAAACACAAAATTTTCACTTAGCTTTGAGAGAAAGGCTAGGCACGTCTGACAAGGAATGTAGCAAACAAGATCTGGAGAGACTATGAGAGGGGCATTATGGGTAGGTCTTAGCTGAGAGTTTTTGGCTGGCGCGAGCTTGGAAACGGCCGTGTTGGTTCCGAGGACAGAACCGAAGTCCTATCAGTAAGGAATGAATAAAGATTTACAACATCAGATGAGATCTTGCCTAGATACTTGTGACTTTTTAAAGCCCTTCCTCCTCCCCTTCCTCATCCTAATTGCCTGTTTAGTCTCATATTTTTCTCCATTTTCCATCAAGGTATGCTTTTCTGACAAATTAGTGGCAAATCATTAAAGAGTGAAGTTAGAAAATAATGATAGGCATAAGTTTCAGACTTCATACCCTTCAGAAAATTCATGCTAAGGTAAAACCTTTTATTCCATCAACTTTCTAAGTTTAAGAGCAATATTTAAAAATTGTTCCTAATGTTTTATCTTTGCCTCTTTTTATTCATGGCATTGTCATATTTCTTACTCTACGAGGTTGAGAGGTATGACCCTGCTTCTCTTTCACACTCCGTTATTACTGTTCAATCCTCCTCAACTTGACATCTCCTCACTCTCTCCATTTCATTCCACTTAAGCGTCTTACCTTCCTCATCTCTTCTTTCAGACTTCCACTTCTTTCCACGCCTTTCCCTCTGCATTCTCCCCTTGCCTGTTTCTCATTCTTCACCATTTGCATCCTTTCCTGCAACTATTTACGATCTTCACCTCATCTAACAACATCAGTTATGCATTACTCTGTAATTCTCGTACAAAGTTAATAGAACAATAGGTTTTGCATTAACATACATTTTCTGAACAGGAAATATTTCTAATGTCTGGCATTATGATTATTGACTAACTGTAATTCTCAGTAATTTACAAGGAAATTATTTTTTTATGAGGCAATATCAGTCAAAAAGCCGTAGTCCAGGTTCGTATACAACGATAGACCTAACAATATTTGCGTCTTATTCTTACAAATATGTGCGGCAAAGTAAGTGGGTTGATATGTGAATTTTCTGATATGTAAATTTTCTTTGCTAACTTTATATACGTTGTAAATGGATTTAAAACCAAAAAAGATACTCATCGTTGTACAAAAATAAAACTTTACAATTCGTACTACTGCTATTACAAACGATAACGTTTAACAGTGACATATTTAACGCGTGCAAATGAATCCGCCTTCGCGGGACTACACTTCTTGACAGTAGGCGGAGTTTAAGTCTCCGACTACACACTACAGCTATGAGCACTCATTTTGGTACCCATTTATGAAATTATGCGCCTTCAGGTTCAGCCTTGGGTACGCCCTCTTGTCGATACGCACCGCCCTGTTTGTCGTAAGATACGACACGTTGTTTGCGGCCTGCTGAAGCCCTTCAAGCAAAGCGCTTAAGTCTAATTTTGAACTATAATCATATTTTCAGGACACCCTTTGGGAAACGTATATAAGCAGCTATATTCTACAATAACCAGTCTACATCATCTCTTCTACAAAACTGGGAAAGTATCTGGTGTTTCATTAACCTTACAACCATTGACCGCTATTTTCAGCAGTACAGCTGCCACTGTTTCTTGCTTTAATTCTGGAGCAGGGAAACTACCACGACTAACTATAAGGTTTGCCATTCCCAGAACTCTGCGCGGCAGTAGGTTGCTATTGCAGTCTTGTTGAGCTTTTGCTTCCTTAGTGGTGGAAGTATATCAGTCACAGCAGAATACGGAGATCAGCTATTCTAGTTGGTATGTTTGGATTGTTTTTGAAAAAGAGGGTCAGTCACCTGTCCGAAAAGGGTGGAAGCCAGTAAGGTGAGTTTCCATTAACCTAATAGATGTATGGATGCTAATGGTTATTTGATTGGATTGTATGGAGTAAATAAATGCATAAGCACAGTAAAAAAAGTGTTCGGCTTGGAGGATTCTGTGTCTCAGAGGGGCTGCCAGTGATACAGGACACTTGTCAGGCAGGTGATGGAGTGGCATTATGTTAGGTAACTGAAATGTGTTCTGGCACCTTCTTCTTGACGTACATATATGCTGTTTTTTTTTGGGGGGGGGGGGATCATCATCATCATCATCATCATCATCATCATCATCATCATCATCATCATCAGTGTTTATAAGTAATTTGGTGCAGTGCATTTACTAGCGTGCGTGTGAATAGTCTCTAATTAGAAAGATAACAAATGCATGCTAACTTGAACACAGTTGTCTTGTTTGTTAGATTGCTTGATCATTTATTTGATAGGTGAATTTGACTGGCGTGGCCCTTTTTCATTCATGATCTAGTTACAATAACTTATAAACAGCAAAATAGTAACATCATTATTTACTCTTACTGGAAAAACCATAGCAATTTAAAAATTAATAGTGTTATTGTCATAGGGGATACTAACCACCAGCATTACAATGTTTTCTTAGAATGTTTATGTACTTGATTGTCTAGCACAGAGGGGAGTCCTGACTACAATCCAGGTTTATTTAGTGGACCTGCACCTGAGAGGTCAACAAGCAGGAGGTTAGGGACTGAGTAACATTTTTTTCAGGCTCACTTATTTCAGTGAGGGAGAAGAGTTTTCTGGTTGAGGCTACATGTCCTCTGAGATTACTAGGATTCTAGTTTTGTAGTGCATACTGTATGTGACATAATAGCACTTTGGGCGTTGGGTGGTGTAGTAATTGGGCTTAAAAAGACTTTCACAACTGTCAGAATGGTGCCACAATTGACCATCTTGATCTTGTCTGTGATTGTTCCCTGCTCTGATTATGGGGCCCCAGTCTTTGACTGCTGAGCCAGACATATGTAAGTATTGTCAAGGTAGCTGACTTGAGTTGCTGTCAGGGACACATGATGGCACAGAGCTGAATGGGAAACCAGAAAATAAAAATAAAGAAAATCTGTGTAGTAGCATTTCCATTGCCATATTACTCTACCTTGAAGTCTAGAAATAAGATTTCTTTTTTTCTGAAAGCAGTCAAAGTTGTCAGTTCTCTATCTTAGGGTGAGGGAAAAAGAGCCCCATAGCTTAGGTATAAGAAGGAAACATTTCAGCTTGTACTTGACTCATGCATGATGTAGGCTAAGGACTAGGCTATAACAGTTGGAAGGTCATTCAGAAGGAGCGAGTGATGAACAGTCACATGGTACCTTGCAACCTCACTGGCTGGAATTTCCAGGTTATAACATATGCTTGTTTGTAACCACATGCCATAAGATTTTTTTTTTTTTTTTTTTGTTCATGGTACTTTTATGGAGTTTGTGCAGTTATACCAAAGTCCAGTGCTGTGAATGTAGTTTACAGCACTTGTGTTTTTTTTTGTTTTTTTTTTATATATTATCAGTGACTATTGAGGTGCCAAGCCCCATTTTCCCGAAATTGGTTTTGTGATTGCATAGTGTTAAAGCCTGCATCCTATATGTGGTTATGACCTGCTTTTATTCTTCTTCTTCTTTCTGTTTTTTCCCAGTTAGGGGTCGCCACAGCGGATCACCTTGTCCGCTCATGATTGGCAGTGAAGTTTTACGGTGTCAAGTTGCCAGCCCGGCACCCAACCTTCCACAGAAGGCACACACTCACACCTAGGGCCAATTTAGAGTGTCCAATCCACCTGGGATGTGGGAGGAAACCGGAGCACCCGGAGGAAACCCACATGACCACAGGGAGGACATGCAGACTCCGCACAGAAGGCCCCCAGCTGAGGATCGAACCGGAGAACCTCTTGCTGTGAGGCGGCAATGCTAACCACCGCACCACCATGGCTGCCCCTTATGTGACCTGCTTTTATTACATAGGTAAAATAATGTGTAGTATGTATAGTCACTGGATTCTAGATCCCATTCTTTCAGTTCGATGAAGAATGCACAGGTTTTTGTTACCCTAATGTTACTGCAAGGTTTACTTGTAGGGTGACTTTTTGGGTGGGGCATGCTGAACCTTTGACATCACTTTTTTTTTCTTCTCTGTGCTGATTTCTGATAGGTGAACCAGGCATATACTTGGTATTGCCATGTACTTGGCATTCAGCTTCCCAGTGTCTTTACTTGAGGAAGTGGTAAGTACATGTTACCTTTCTTCTCGCCTCAGAAGGCCAAAAAGGCTGAAATGTAATAGGCTTGACAGCTGCACCTGTAAATCTACAAGACTTAAGGTCTTGTAGGTTTTGCAAGTGGTGTGGAACTAGTACTGAAAACACAGAAGAAGACCTGCTTGTTTGTTTGTCCTGGAGGATCAGGCCAGAAACGTAAAAGTAAAAAAAAGTGAGTAGATTAATGTGGTTGCAGTATACAAGTTTTAAGTAACATAGTTCATGGCAATTAATATTAAGGTTGGTATTTTTTTCCTGTTATTTCCCCACCACCATGTACCCCAGTTGTCTTTTTTTTTTTTTTCAAACTTTCTGTGTGTGGATTGGTAAAGATTGCAGTATTAGTAATTGTGGGTACAAGGCACCATGCTCTTTTGTTTGTATTTGTCTTTCCTCTTATGGTAAAACCAACACTTTCTGTATGATTGTTTTTCTTTTTCTGCTTTTCTCAGAATTACTTTTTTATCCTGTCCAGTGATTGTTACATAGCATCCTTGGTAATGTACTACAGAAGTGTTGTTTGGATAGAGGCACAAAATAATTTTATCCTCAGTCAGGTGCAAGGTCCTCATTTAAAGGACCTTTACTATTCTTGCGGATGTGTGGCATGTGTCTCAGAGTTATGCAACTGTACTCCCCCACCCTTGGCAGTATACTTAATGTTGTATTTGTAAACCTGTACAAAACCACACAGTTTCTAAATTAGAGCCATTCACCTTTCTACAAGGTGAAGTACAGCCTTTGGAGTTGATTAAATTAAGGAAGAGACAGCAGCGGGAAAAGCAGTCCACATGGAGGGTTTATCCCCATGTAAAAATTGCATTTGGAATTCCACTTCAGTTTCTATCTTTGTTTTGAGTAGAATTTTTAAAACACTTTGCATCCATATCATAGCACCACCCCAGTGTATGTTGGAAGGAGGAAAGAAAGGGGCCATATCAATTTGTTGCATTATTATTTTGTATCTGGGACAGCTGGTGGATTGGTAGAGTTTATAGCTTGGTGGTACCGTAGCATGCGAAAGGTCAAATCTGGGAGCTAGTACAGTTGAAGGATAGAAGGATGCTGGATTATCAGATCAAGGTTTTGAGGAAGAGACTCAAATGTGAATGTCTTTTATGAATGGTAGGGAACTGTAGCTTGCTCAGTTCCTGTTAAATTAATATATGTCTGATATAGTCTGAGTAGCTTGATGTTAATCTGCGGTCCTGTGCCAGCCAGCTTTGCAGTTCTTCTTGGCCTTTTTAAGGGGAGGCAATATCTCCTATCCCCACTACAACCACTGACAGTGTCATGGTCTAAATTCCAAAATGTCTGTGGGACATTGTGGGTAGTTCCATGCAGAAGAAAAACACACTGTGAACCTTCAGGATTTGGAAAGTAAATCAGTCCACAAAACACAACAGACAAGTCCCTGTACCATTGTTGTCAGACTTCAGAATACTGCACCGTGTCTCAAAAAAATGTCTACAACAGCAAAACACTCATAATGCTGCACAACTGTCTAGAACACAAAGTAAGATGAAACAAAAATCCAAATGTATTAATGTACCAGCACCACATATTTGGAATATTAAGAGTGTGGTGATAGCTGTGGGTGCATTTTGAGGGACACATTATGTGGTTCATCTTTGTACTGAGGGAGTGATAGGAAAGGAGCAAGGGGTTAGAGAAGCAAGCCAAGCAGAGATGCATAGTCTAGTAGAGTTGAATAGGATTATCCAAGGGGAACTTCTCATTGTAAAGAGTATCTTGTGGTAGTGAGGTACCATTTTTGAAATGAATTAGAAAAGGAAGATGTGGGAAAATACCAGGGAATTGGGGAAACCTGCGTAAGTAAGAAAGAAACTCAAACTAAAAAACAGAAGTGGGGCATTGACACAAATGGAAAGGGAAAAAGGAAGGTCACGCTTGAGCATGTGCACAATAAGGAGGTGCTGAATTGGTGCTCCTAGAGATTCCCCCCCTTTTTTGTATTTCCATGGCAGTCTTGTTTTTTAATAATTTCAAAAATACGGACTTGCCGTTGGTGGTATACAAGTGTTCCGTTGCCCATTACAGTGGCATAGTCACATCATCTGGGAGGTTAGTCTACTTTGTCATTTGGAAAGCTGGAGTGTAATGTTGCATAATGGTGGATACCACATTGTTGCAAGGGGATTTATGTGCCATCCGATCATTCTTAGATTCTGTTTTGATTATACTACAAAAAATGATGGAAGATTTACAAATGATTACAACTACCACATCAAGGTATGATCAGCAGTTGGAGAAGTGCTGCAGGTGTTAAAATGGCATCAAGATGATCTGAAGAAAGAAGACCGTAACTAGACCAGGGAAAAGGAACAAACACTTCCCTCATGGTGCAGGATTCAAAGTTTCCAGGCAACAAATAGGTTGATTGACCAGTCAGTACTCACAAAAGTTGAAATTTTATTTTTTGTTTTAGCGCTTTTGTCTTTTGAAGAAACTTCCTCAGAATAAAATCCCATTGTTAACCAAACCTTTTAATACCCCTCCAATATACACCTGTACCAATAGCATTGAATCAATCACATAAAAGTAAAAAGTCACCGTTTAAAGAAGCAGTGTAGTATTAATTCACAAGGGGTTGTCTTTTGAATTAATACTTTAATTTCTTTAAACTGTGAAGTTTTTACTTTTGTAGCAATCAAGAAAGAATGGCAAGACACAGCTATGAAGTTTTCTTATTTAATAAAATGACAAATTCCAAATAGTAAGCGCTTTCGGGTTCTACAACCCTTCATCAGACAATTAAAATAACATAAATCTTCACAATTTAAATCCTAAAGCAGCCAATCAACTTTTAGTACACTACCCGCCTTTTTTGTAAGGAACATGTCTTAATTTAAGAGGTTATAATGAAAACATAGTTAATAGGTAGTAGATTCCAGTTCAAAAAAGAGAACTAATAGTTATAAACCTTGGTTGAGAAAATCAATTCGAGGGAGGTGTTTATTTAAAGAGTAAGAGATTTAATAATGCTAGGCTATATTTCACCTACAGCAGTAATATCAATGATATAAAAAGCATAGTCAGCAAAAATTAGAATATACTGAGGAGTGATGCTAGGTTATATGATCTGGTAGGTCCAGAACCCACTTTTGGTTATAGACGAAATAGAAATCTGAAGGACTTACTATGTAGAGAAAAATTTGTTTCAGGACAGAGACCCCTATTGACCAAAGCAGGAACGGTACCATGTGGTACATGCAAGGCTTGCAATAGCATAAATAAGATCTCCACTTTTACACATCCAATGAATGGTCAGTTTTATCAGTTTAAGGCAAGAGCCACATGTAGAACAGCTAATGTGGTATATTTAGCTGAGTGTACACAATGTCTGGCTTTTTATGTTGGGATGACGAATAACATGCTAAAGGTTAGGATATTACAACACCTATCATCCATTAGGAATAAGGACCAGCATAATGCCCTCTATAGACATTTGGTGGACAGTCCTACACATGTATTTTTATTTAAAGCTGTCACCAATGTGAAATTAGGTATCAGAGGGGGAGACATCAGGTTACTTACTGAAACATTAGAATCTAAATGGATCATAACGCTTTCGTCACATAGGCATCCAGGTTTAAATGAGATGGTACCTTTAAAACCTGCCTTACAAAAAAGGCGGGTAGTGTACTAAAAGTTGATTGGCTGCTTTAGGATTTAAATTGTGACGATTTATGTTATTTTAATTGTCTGATGAAGGGTTGTAGAACCCGAAAGCGCTTACTATTTGGAATTTGTCATTTTATTAAATAAGAAAACTTCATAGCTGTGTCTTGCCATTCTTTCTTGATTGCTACTGACGTATTTTTGGCTTGGTGAGACTACAGTTCAAGCACAGAACATTGTTTTTTTGGAAGTTTTTACTTTTATGTGATTAATTCATTGCAATTGGTAGATGTGTATATTTTATTCTGAGGAAGTTTCTTTATTACAAGAGACGAAAGCTCTAAATCAAAAAATAAAATTTTGACTTGTGCGTATTAACTAGTTGATCAACCTATTTGTTGCCTGGATACTTTGAGTCCTGCACCACGAGGGAAGTTTTTGTTCTGAAGAAACAGAGCTATGCTCACTAGTGCTAAAAAATATTATAGACTTGTAGTTAGAAGCTAAAGTGGGCGCAGTGGTGAATAGAGTAAGGCATAATAATCTGAGAATTTTGGATTTACAGGAGCGAATGGAAGGGATTGGTGCATTATTCATGAAAAAGGAGTTACAGGTGTTGCTAAAATGGAATGTACACTTGTCATTGATAGAGTCCGTTGAGAGAAAGCAAAACAAGACAACCCTCATTCATCCAAGGCACTTTTATTTTTAAATGTCATGATCTCAATGATAGGGAGGTTATTTTAAAGAAATCAAGGCAGTTGGGGTCTAATTTATAAATTGTGGGTCATTTCGTTAAAAATCATGCCTGATACAGTGTAACACACTTCTTAATGCGCAAAGCCTTGGCTTCCTATCTGTGGTAGGCTTGGGAACTTGGTTTTGGTGTGAACTTACGATACCCTGAGTATTGCAGTTGACTAAAGGGAAATGGACTTTCCAGTTTCAGCTCTCTGGTGATGCTTTCTATGGGACTGGGAGCATTCCCACAATAAGAAGTCCTGTGCTGAAACCCTGTAGCATGGACAGTGAGCGTAGATAAAGACTGTTGAATGGTATTCCCATAAAGCAAGGAAAGCCAGTAAAGTTACAGTTCTTGAAACCAGCGAATCGGGTAGGTGTGAGGTAGAAATTCTTTACGTGGTTAGACTTATCTTCTGGGGGTGATATGCAGACTCCCCTGTTATGCAGGATAACATTGGGCTAATATTTTGTGGCCCTGACAGTTTAGGTGGGTAACTCGCCTTAAGCATTTCAGGAGATGACTGGTAATACGCCAAGTCACCAACATGGTCTAGACATATAATTGTTCTTTTTTAAGATTGGTGGTTTAGAGACTGCTGTAATGGAGCATTTTTATTAGGATGAAATACGCACTAATGGTGCGTGAAACCTCTTTCATAGCAATATTAGTATGTGATGTGTTTGATATAGTTATACAGAGATTTTGCAAGTTAGACTGAAAAGCAAGTCATGCTAGTGTTAAAAAAATGTCTATTTTTGTTGAGGATTGCCTGTAATATTTTTGGTTGCTTGACTGCATGTGGACAGGATCTCCTCTGGTTACTCTGAATTTTGTTTTTTGAAACCAGAGAGATCGTCCTAGCTTGTACTCTACCTTGCTCAGAAGTGGTGGTTATTGTTACACATTTCATCCCCTAAGTTACAGATGTATATCTTATCCACAGGTTGTTCATTCCCCTTTATCATTGCATAGATGGAATGTTAAGGGCATTACACAATCTCTAAAAATTCATACGGTTACTGATTGTGGGATTTTTGTTTTAGAAATCCATTGTGTTTTCACCCATGACTCTCATGGACAAGGGTGGTCAGTGTTGATTATAGACTAGCTCTGCGAATTACGTCCATCTAACCAAGGAATATTGGGGTAACTCGAGATTAACATGGTTAGAGCTGTAAGGCCACTAGACTAGTAGCTTCCTGTAAACAAGAAAAAAAAGAGCTGGAGACTCATCTTAAAAAGGTAGATGTGTTATGCTGAAATATAAATGGACCAGCTTTAGTTTTTGGTTAGTACATTTTATGGTACCAACAATGATGACATTATCACCTGGAAAGAAATTCATTAATATCATATCCACACATTTCGGTAGGGGCTCAGTTTTTTACACTGTATTGTGGCAGCAAGGGGAACGATAAGTGGGATCAAGAGAGGATTTGTGGACTTTAGGGATCCCAAAAATACTAGGTGTAATCGGCCTGTCAACCGTCTGAGTCAACTAAATCTTTGTTAAAGCCACACTCGAAAGAAATGTCAAAAAGTACTCCTTTTAACCTATTGTAGGCAGTGTGACTTTAAACACTTAAAAATACTGCAACATTTTTAAACGTATAAGAAGTGTTTGTAATCCGTACACCACCCCCTTTGTCTGGTTTCATTACCCTAATGTCCCTATTCCCCTGCAGCAAGTTTAGAATCTTCATCTCCTCGTGGGTCAAGTTGAAAATTCAGTTCCTTCTTTCATTCCTCCTTCTGTTGTTGCAACAAATCTGTTTAATTTCCCCCTCAGACATGCTCATAATAAGATATTACTGGTGACAAGGGGAGAGGGTTAAAAGTACTGGACCTTTTAAACACCCCACATGCTTTTCCTGAAAGGCCATTAAAAGCATCCAGTGAGATGGACTGTTTTCTGTTTATATGGTCTCTCATCCCTCATCAGTTCTTCTCCTTTCTTGTTAAAATTGCAGTACTTCTCGACATTCACAAAAAAAAACCTTTTGAAATGACACTATTAAAAAAAAAAAAAAGTCCTGTGAGAAGTCGTCCTTATTAATCTTTATCTCATCCTCCATTTTTTCATTTGTCTCACGTTGCCCTTCATTAATAATCTCATCATTTCAAACCCTGTGTGATCAAACAGAGCTAATAACTCAAAATGCAACCCAAGCCCTTTACCACATCAGTGGGATACCAGAACACACACAAGCCTTTTTTGAAAAAATAAATTATCGAGTTGCAAACTACACACCAAACAAGAAATCCATAGCAAACCATGCTATTAAATCCACATTCCCAGGCTCACTACGAGCATCCAAACTGGCATTAGTCACCACTGGTCGATCGATGCACTTGGCCAATATTAGAGATCTTTTCTCAATACTGCTGCAAAGAGTTTAACTGTTCATTAAAGCCCTTCTGAGCAGCATTTTATTTACTTTTGGAAGTAAATCTCTCAAAAAGTTTCTATTTTCTGGTGGGGGGATTAATGCAGTGGCTTTCCACAGGACTTCTGCAAGGTGTTTGAAGATATCTTGTTTATGACTCTCTGCAGTCTAATCTTAGAGTTGGAGACACAAAGTAGATTTTATGATGGTGGTTTAGATGTCAGAGTTTTGTTATTCCCTAAGCCAGGGTAGGATTAGACATGTACAGCCAATTATAGACCCATATCTTTGTTAAATACAGAGGCCGAATTATTTGCAAAGATTCTAGCTACTGAGATAGAAAATGTTATGAAAGGGCTTGGATACCACCAAATCACTAAGGTTTCATTAGGGTCAGAATTGGTACATCTATGGTTGAATTTGCATACAAAGGTGTGTTACACCATCTCTGTTGTCTCTTCTGTGTTAGTGGACTTTCATAAAGTTTTATGTGCGAAATTTTATTGGTCTGTGGATTGCCCTTGGCATTTATTGACAGGTAAAATATATATGAATCCCACCACTTTGATTGAAACCAATAGTTTCTTGTTTTCCCCTGTTTGAATTGTTGGGATACAGGTCAGAATTGCTGTTTGTCACTGAATTGTTTTGTGCTGCTGATGAATGCTCTAGATTCTTCTCTGTAAAGGTAATACCTGGAATGTGGAATAGAAATATCAGGAGGTAAATATGTCCCGATGGTTTGCAAATGATTATGTCTTATGGATTTCACATCCAGAAGAATCTGTAATACAGATCCTAGACTGTGTCCCAAGATTTTCTTATTGGTCAGGACAGAATATTAATAAAGAAAAATCTGTGTTTTCCCCTCTTTCAGAAAGCGCCAAGATTACGCTGTCCAATGTATTAGTTAGTCACAAATCGCTTATGTATGGGAATTCATTTTTCTTTATCACCGGAGAAAACTCTGTATGTTAACATTAGATCCCCTCAAACAACATATTGACATACGGATCAGGTGATGTGGTATTTCAACACTTGCTTTCTTTGATTTTGCTTGTGCTTTTTAAGCATTGCTCTGGACTTCTGTCATATTTCTTTTCTGTCTTGTACTGCATTTAGTCAGATCCTCTGCCATTCCCTCAGTTCAGAAATGGCTGTTTAATTATATATGGCAAGGAAATCTGTCTAGAATTTCTGGAAGTAAAATGTGTAGATCATTTAAAGAAGGCCATGCAGGTTTCTCTAATTTCTGGACTTGTATGAATTGCCCAAGGATGCCATCCCATTATCAGAAGTAGAACCCAAGACAGGTCGCTATGGTTTCATGCAGAATTAGATTGGATTATATTCCTAACACAACATAATATTCCCAACAGCTTGAACAATGTTTGGGATCCAGAGGGCCTAGAGTAATGGTTTGAGAAATCTAAGTGTTTTAAAGGTTCATTAAAATATGAGACTTGTGTTGCTTGATTGTGTTTTAGATTTTGGGATAGTACATGTATTAGATAATCTGGAGATTGTTTGGCCTAATTAGAAAGGGTGAAACTGTTATACATTTTTTTCTACCTGGGGCAACTGTTCAACAATGTTAACATTACAAGATTTACAGTTAAGGGATATAGGAGACTTGGCCATCCCCTGGTGGCAGTATTTTCAGTTCCGTTCAGTTAATAGAAGTGGATACTTGGAAATCGATAATGCATGCTCTGGGATGTTATTGGATGGTATTGCATCTGAAAAGAGAGTTTTAAAAGTTACAAAATGTCTAGATTGAAATAACATTGTATGGCATGTCAACCAAATCCTATTATAATGGGTCAACAGAAATGGGAAGGTTTCTTGCATTGTGAGCTAGTGGATTTAAAATGGGACGCTATGTTAAGTCTTTATTCCAATATTACGTGTCAGTAGTTAGCACAGATTACATGTATTAAGTTAATTCACGTTTGGCATATGACCTCATTTTTGACTAAATTAAACAAAGGATATTTAACAAAATGTTGATGTGCATGGGAATATGCAGATCACCTTCATAGCCAAACAAATGAAGCTTTTGAAGATGAAGATTTTGCAGAAGTAGAGATAGGCAGCTCAGTTTTAAGTCACCTTCTCAATCTCTCCAGCATGTCTAAACACATCAAGCATAGGTGAAGTGCCTTAGATTCATTTACAGGCGATGGCAGGATCAGAGAAAGTGGTCCCATGCTCTCAAGATGAAAACTACTCTCTTCTGTTAAATTGTCATTTAGATGTTCTGCACTTTAGCTAATACATTAGGAGTGCAGATGACCATGTAGGTAGAGTTATAGCAAAGAGTCTTTATTCTCTTCACTCTTGTCAGTGACTCGACAGCTAGTGCATCCACCTTTGATACTGGAAGAGCAGAAGTCTGTGGTTTCTATTCCCATACTTAGCTAAGTGCCTGGATTAGTTTAATGTGGCTTGTTGATCTGGGGCTATGAATTTTCACTTTAGGTGTGAGAGGTCCCAGGTTCAAATTCTAGACAAGGCCAGGCCTCTTGTCTGGCAGTCAGTACAGGGGATTAAGATATGAGCTGTTAATGAGCTGCTTCCTCTGGTCCAGGGTTTGATTCCCTCAACTTCCATTTGCAAATTTTGTGACTGAGCAAGTTCCTTAACCAGTGTTCTGGAGCAATTGGGAAATTGAGCCAGGCTTCTCTGTTATCTTCTTGATTGCATGCTTTGTAACAACCTACGGACCTACTCTAGAGAAATAGCCTTATTGGTGTACAAGACAGATAAATCCAGTGTTTTCAGCTGCTGAAAAGTTGATATTTAACCTGTTTCTCTAGTTCCAGAGAAGCCGTGACATGGACAAAGCTACCAGCTACAAGTTAGTATCCAAATGTAATGAGATGTTTTATGAGATGTTAACTAGGAACCTGACTAGGCATGGGACTAGTCACACCAGAAATACAACTTTCCTTTATCCGATTGTGTTTTGTTTTGCACACTGCCGCATGTAAGTAAAGTGTGAAATGTTCACCTTGTTTGGCATTTCATTGCTGTTCAGTTTCCTCAGTGCACACCATGTTTTATTTGAGTGAAGTCTGACTAATTTTGTTCTTTAGAAATTTGTCTGATTTTGATTGTCACAATAATATTTCCACTCGCATCTAATGGCACATTACATTTAAAATTTTTGACTCGGGGGGGGGGGGGGGTCCTAAATCATGAGGTGATTGTAGCCCTGTCTTCTTTCCGTCCCACTATGGTCGTATACCTACTGAATCATTGATTCTTTGGAATTGTAGGCTTCCTGTGGAAAGATGAGGTAGATCTGATGTCATAGTTGAGTGAGCAGGTGAGACTCGATGGTACTTATGAATAAAAGACGAAATGAATATAGGAAGAGTAATCTTGTTTCTTTAAAAGGTGGGTTGATGTAAGCATTATCTTCAGATAAAAACACCCTGTAAAGTCACTGTAACAGAAGGCAGAGTGCACAAGCCTCAGTAGGTCTCTTGAAAAAAATGATATTGTGACCATAGATTCTGAAAATAAGTATTAATTCAAGTATTGTCATTCTGAATGAAGAGAAACAAGATATGCAAGAGGGTGTGGAATTTTAATGCCCTTTTCTAGAGAAACAGATTGCATCATGTCAAAGAGAATACCTAGCCTACAGTTCAGTTCTCATTAAATGATCTACATCTTTGATCTCTCCTTCATTCTACAGCCTGCCCTGAACTCGTGCAGTGATGTGAAAGTGCCTTTTAAAGGTATTTTCTGCAATCTGATTGTATGGACAGACAAGCACAATAAGGTGTCTAAGCCCCAATTAAAGGAATAAGAGCACTGTGTCTGGACAATCAGTTTCCCCTGCCAGTCTGGTCAACATGGGCATACTGAGGACAGTCCCCTTCTCCTAGCACATAATTCTTCTACTTGTGAGAAATACAGCTATATCAGTAAGCTGGAATCCATGCTCTCACACCATATTCAGTACTTCTGACAGAGAGGAGATTGCCAGCACAAACACCACACCACCCACATCACAGTCACACGCCCACTTATGCAGGGGTCCTTAATAAAAACTTAAACAGAGACTCCCATAATGCACTCACACAAACATTCCACACACAATGCCAATCACATTGCACACTAGTCAACACACCAGTGTTTCACAAACACAGTCCATTAGGTATAACAGTAAAGCAACGCAGCCCATAAGGCATAGCAATAAACCAAACATACTAGTCACAGGCGACTCAATAGTCAGACACAACAATGTCCCCCTCACCAGGCTATACAAGGAGAAGGTCATGGTCAGCTGTTTGTCTGGTACTAGAATCTGCCACATCACGCACGCACTTAAGTCTCTCCACAACAGATACAAGTATGGCTCTGTCATTGCCCATGTTGGTGTGAATGACTTGTATGAAGAGAGACATGATTGAGCTCTGAGTATGTGCTCCAGGCAGGTGTGCCCTGAGCAGCATCATACCTTCACCAAGAATGATGCCACAATACCAACAAAAAATGATTGACTTCAACAATTGGCTTAGTTTCTGGTGCCTTTCTAAGGGGATCCAGTATCTGTGTGCCTGGGATGATGTGGTTGACAGGCCTCGATGTTTTGCCAGAGATGGCCTCCACCTGTCACTCCTGGGGGTTCCGGATCTTGGCCAAGGCCCTTGCCTCCCCCATTGTGCCTTTTTTGGGCTATGTCCCAAAGACTAATCTTCCAACATGAAAGATCTGTCAAAAAGCAAATTGAAGGTCATTCTGCTCAATGCTAGGATCCTTAATCTGAAAATGCACCCACTGGAGGCTCTCCTCACACTGGAAGATGCCAATATTTGTGCAGATGTTTGTGCAGTCACAGAAAGCTGGTTCAGGGCTGCAGAGAGCATCCCTGCCTTACTAGACTGTACCTCATTCCACACTTTCTGACCCCAAAATGAGGTTGGAAAGACCAAGGGAAGTGGAGTCTCTATCTTCATTAAAGATGGGCACACCTCCAGAGTGGTTTACCAGCATGATGCACTGGAATTACTCCAGGTGCAACTGACAGTTGGCAAGACACCCATCCAAGTTATAGCAAGCTATAGACCACACCTTCATGTCCCAGGGCACCCACTCCTCCTACCTGGACCTACTTTACTCCCATCAAGGTACTCCCCTAACACCCTGATCCTTAGTGACATCAACTACCCCATCATAGACTGGGTGAACTATTCCTGCACTGATGCACTCGCCCAGTGATTCCTTGACTTCATAAACCAATGCACTAGACCAGCTGGTCTCATCCCCCAAAAGGAGCGATAACATACTGGACTTGGCTCTCACCATCATGGGTGACTGCTGCACCACTCCAATAATATGTTCTTCCCTGGTGCAATCAGATCATCAGTACGTCTTACTTGAAATTTCTGTCCCACCCAACCCCTCCCCAGCCGTAACCAGGCTAAAAAACTTCTCAAACTCACTACACCCTCCTAAGGGTGGATATCAGCAGCTTCACACCTCCTCCCCCCTCAGAGGATGCAGACAACTATGGTAAACAGTACGCCAGTGCAGTATACAAGCACCCGTACAACTGCATGGACTCAGCCATACCCAGCAGAACCAAAACCTGCTCCCTAAGGAAACACAAACCTATCTGGTGGACATCCTCCAACAGGCTTTACAACAAAAGGAAGAAACTGTTGTCCAAGGGTAAAAAGGAACAAATTCCAAATTGGAAAATCTCCCTCCTCTGCCTCAAGCAAATTAGATCACTAGTGAAAAACTCCAAAGCTAATTATGACTTGAAACTAGCCTCCGAAACAAAGGGAAATCACAAGTCCTTCTTCAGCTATGTTAGGAACCTCCATGGTAAAGCCCAAGTTTGTTCCAAATTATTACTTAATGCTACCACTTACACTGATCCTGCCAACTTCGCCACCCTGCTAGCTGATAGGTTCAGTGCAAAATAACCCCCTTATTGCCCCCCAATGGCCCAGTTGACATCCCCAATACTTGTCCCACGTCCTGATACTTGTCCCACGTTACATCTCCATAGATCAAGTTTTAAAGGCCCTATCCAAGACAAAGAACACAGCTTCCATGGGACCTGATAATGTCCCAGGCTGTATTCTACACCATCTCCAGCAAGAACTAGATTTGCCATTGAGCACCCTATTCAACCACAGCCTAATTTCAGGTTTCATTCCAGCAGAGTGGAGAATCGCCATTGTTATCCCGTTGCACAAAGGTGGTGCCACTACTGACATGGGAAACTTTCGCCCCATTAGCATGACAAGTCTGATCTGTAAAGCCATGGAGTGCATTATTATGCATCTCCTAAAAAAGGACATAGGCAGTCTCCAAACACTTGACCCCACCCAATTTGGATTTGTCGGGGGCAGGTCTTGCCTATTGAACTTAGTTGACTTCTTTGAGACTGTCACCAAGGCCCTGGGCGAGGGGAAGTCAGTTCATACAGCTTACCTTGACCTGGTCAAGGCCTTTGACACCATCCCCCACTCAGGCATCATCGAAAAGCTAACATAACTTGGTGTTAATCCTTGTCTCATCAGATAGGTGGCCAACTGGCTCACAGATGGGACCCACAAAGTCAAAATAGGCAGCACCACCTCCGACAGCAGACCCGCCGCTAGTGGTGTTCCCCAGGGATCTGTCCTGGGACCCCTACTGTTTGGCATCTACTTTTCAGAGGTCCAGGCAAAGACAAAGGGCCTGTGGCTGACCAAGTTTACGGATGACTGCAAGTTGGGTGCTGTCATTGACTCCCGAAATGACGTTGACATTCTGCAGAAGGGTCTCACAGCTACAAATAACTGGTGCCAAATTCATGGCCTTAAGTTAAATGCAAAAAAAAAATGTATTCTCATACCATTCAGCAAAAACACGACCCGTACTGATTACCACATCAATGGCAATCTCCTAAGCACACAATCCAAGGTAAGAGACCTGGGTACTCGGGTTGGCAACAATCTCACATTTGACCATCATGTGGCGACAGTGGTCAGAAAAGTCTTTTACTTAGTTCATCTCATAAGTAAAGGGATTGCATCCAGAAAAAAGGAGGTTACTACCTCTGTACTCCTCCCTCATTAGACCTGCAATTGAGTATAACGCCCTGTTTGGTATGTACCTCTACAAACACATGCACCAGCTGGAAAGGCCACAGAAATACCTCACAAAGAGAATCCATGGCCTCGACACCTGTCGTATGCGGACAGGCTTAAATCACTATCACTTTACTCTGTATCATACCGATTTCTCAGAGGTGATCTGTGTCTCACCTACAAGGCAATATCGGACCCTGCCCTACTAGGGATGTTCCATATCCATAAGTTTAACTATTCATGCATTACCCTCTCGATATATGACATCAACAAAACCTGCTGGAGAGACAAGTTTGTCTTCCAGAGGCTGCCCCATCTCTGGAATAGACTTCCCATACATGTCAGAGTACCTCGCTGACCCTCTTCGGGCATAAGCTTGATGAGTGGATGGGAAACCACAAATTTGTCCCAGGGGTTCCACTTTTGTCCCCTCATTGACAAGGGCGACAGGTGCTGACTGATGTTTCTTTTTTGGGGTTAAACCCTTGGCTAGGCTTGTAACGGCCCCAGGGCCATTAGCCTAGTAACCTCCTATGAGCCTATGAACTCTACAAGGCACTCGTTTAACCAGCGGAAGCCTTTTGAACACTCAGAAGTTGGACTTTGACCCCCCTGTATTCTGGACAGCATTTTTGATTTATGTATATTACATTTTAACTGCACCTTGTCTGTTGTAAGATAGGCTACCTGCACATCAGAGATATTCTGCCAAATCCCCACCCTTACTCCCTTTATTTTCTCTTTACGCTATAATAGGACATTTCTGCTAGTACCCCACCCTTTACTCCCCTGTGCTCTATCTCTTAGAACCACAGATCTATTAATAAGTCTTTCTAATCTAGCATTTGTTTACTTGCCAAAGCATCCATCTAGTTTACTTCCCAAGAGAACTGTTAATTTGTCTTCTAATTCTAAACTATTATATTTGTCTTCTAATTCTAAACTATTATAATGTAACTTTTTCTGTGCCCTTTTGCCTCCCTCACCCATCACCTTCTTAAAGTAAGGCACCAACTACTGTAGCAAAGGTAATCCCTGTAGAAATAGACCCTTGTATGAATTTTTTTTTTTTTTTTTTTTTTTTTTTTTTTTTTGCTTACTTGGTCTGCTGCAGGGTCTTTGGTCCCCCAGGATACAACAGGCAGCATAGCACTAATCTATCGCAACAGCTCTGTCATCTCTCTCCTATTAAAACCAGTCCCTTCTTTTGCTAATGCAGAAATTCTCTTTAGTAATCTACATACCTCCTGGTCAAAACATTTCTACACTAGAAAACTTCCTTTCCTGGACCACCACAAATATGAAAAATGAAACTTGTTGTGGGAGACTTAAATATCAAGTGAAACTCTTATCACCAATTCCCGAGAAAATAGTATTAACCTTCATGGCTTTACACTGCTCATTACTACCCCTACCAGAATGCAAAATAATAATCACCTAGGCACTATCTTAGACTGGAACTTTGTATCAGAACCCACAAATACACCAATTCTAATACACACCCAAATACCTTAAGTGACCATCTACCAGTTTATACCTACAGACCCCCCCCCCCAGAACTGTAAACTCCATATCTATAAAACTACAAGAAATCTTACCATATTTAACGGAGTATTCAATAACATCTTAAAAAACAATAAACTGGTCCTCATTAAAAAGTTTTACCTCTGGATGACACCATTTACTATTTTAACAAAGGCTTCTTACATATCCTTAATGGCATAGTCCCTCTTCGTCTTCGTACCAAAAGAATAAAAACAATCACGCACCATGGCTTACTAAAGCCACAAAATAAATAATGCAAACTACAGACCAAGCTTGGAAAAACTGGCATAAGAATAAAAATGACACCAACCAAATTGTATATAAACAGCTACGTAATAAATCCAAACAATTAGTCATTCCTGACAAAAAGCTACTTCTCTCAACAACTACCAACCAAAACAATCCTCCCAAAAAAATATGGAAATCTGTCTCAAAATTCCTGCCTCCTGGGTCCACTCAAAACCTTTCACCAGCCCCAGACAAAGATCTATCTAAAATAGCTAACATCTTAACTCCCACTTCATAGAAGGTACACTTAAACTCAAACTATCCGCCGATAATTGCAAACTCCAGCTCAACACCAAATCCACTGCCACCTAAATCAGTAAATAATAATACCAGCACTAAGAACCTCCTTAACCATAAAATCCCTGCAGCTGTCTTTGCAACTCCTACTTTCACCCTACAACCTATTCCCACCACTGTAATACATAAGCTTCTTAAATTAAAAATTTGCTCCCTCTCCTCAGACAACCTCCATTCTGAATACCTAAACTTCCAGCAGAAGCAGTAGCCTACCCTGTTAGTATATTGATTAATAGATCCATCACAGAATTGGAAGTTCTTCTGCTTTTGAAAAAATCTGTTGTAACACCCCTACATAAAGGTGGAAACAGTTGATCTAACAAACAATCACCCCATCTATATCCTCTCCCCTTTATCTAAAATAGTGGAAAGGTGCATTCATATGCAGTTGCTGAAACATCGTACTGATAATCTCATTGCTCTCACCCAGCATGGTTTTCGCCCAGGACACAATACATCCACTGCACTTGTGTCATTCACAGATACTGTAAACAAAGGCCCTGGAGTCTGGCCTGCTAACCTCAGTAATCCTTCTGGACATGTCTAAGGCCTTTGATACAGTAACACATCAAAAATTGCTACATCAATTAACACTAAGAAGCTCTTCACTAACTATAAAATGGTTTGTCAACTAATTAACCGATAATCAACTATGCGTTTGACAAACTAATCATCACAATACCTGAAAAACAAAACTAGAGCCCCACAGGGTTCCATTCTTGGACCTCTATTTTTCAGTATTTGTATTAAGTCTTCATATTGCCTCTCTTCAGTACACACACATACAATGCACTGATATTCCACCTTTATCTCCTCCTCCAATAACCTTCAACATCTCCTAAAAATAACTCAAAATGCCTTTACCTCCTTTGAGGCCTGGCTAAACGATGCATAATTACGGCTTAAGACCAGACTGTTACTAATTCACGACTTCAAATTATATTCACAAAATACTGAAATAGAAATCGTAACTTAAGCAAAGCTATTGGGTGTTCACCTCTGACGATAAACTCTTCTTTGAATGTCATATACTAAGTACCATTAAAAATATGCACTTTATGCTTGGCAAACTCTATAGACACAAGCATTTCATGGACATCTCCACCAAAAAAATTTGCCAATACTATCTTATTCCCCTCCATCCTGTATGGGGGCCCCCATCCTAACTAACCTCCACATGTCTCTCAAAAAACAGCTTCACTTGTGCTACTACAGAATTGCTAAGTTTGCTACTGGCTTATCTCCTCGCACACACACCACTATTATGTCCTCAATGAATTACATTGGCTAGATTTTCCCTAGTACCTTTAGTTATGTACAACTAACTGAAGCACATAAAGTACTATATAAGCCAGACAATTGTCCAGCTTTAAAACCTATCGTACAGCTATATATACCTACCTCACCCAGAAGTCTCCTTTCCACTAATAAACAGCTTGTAGTAGTATATAGCTAACAAAAGAGCTGGTCAACGCCTCTACTCTTTTTATAATTTTTTCATATAAACTATGGAATACCCTGCCCTCAGATATCAATATCTTGGATTTCTTTAAGACCTTAAAACTCTCTCTCTAAAAATAACCAAGATCTCCTTTAAAGGATTTATCCTTCCGAAACACAAACTTGGGAGCACCATCCATCTTATTTTCAGCATTCTTGTCTAACTGTAGGATGCCCCAGTTTTTCATTGCCATCCAAATGAACAAATCAGCATCCTGATTAAAAGTAGTGACAAATAATAAACCTTCCACTTTGAAAGTTCATTTTCCTCAACATTGACTACCAACTTGTCTGGAACATACCCAGAACCTCCCATCAAAATGACCCTGCAAATGCCATCATCCCTTTTACCAATGATTTCTTTCATGACATCTGCACACAGGGCCTCGGGGTATCCCCTTCTTTTGAACGTCGTAGTCATAAATTCCAACTCTCTGAGGAACTCCTGATCATTGCTGACCATCCTGGCTGCCCTCACCATTTGACCCTTGACAATAGATCTTTTCTGATGGTGAGAGTGCTAGCTGTTATAGTCCAAATATGAATTGGAAAAAGTGGTTTTCCTATAAATACTAGATCTCAAACACTTCACCTCTCTATCTATTGCCAATTTGACATCTAGATATGATATTGTTTCTGCACTGTACCGGTGGGTGAATTTTAGAAACCCCACTTTGTTGTTGATGTAATCTACAAATGCCTTAAGTGTTCACAATTACCTTCCCAAACGATAAAAATATCATCCAAGAAATGCGTATATTGCCTAATATACTTATTAAATGCACTTGGAAATGCATACTCCTGCTCCCAGAAGGACATTATATAGTTGGCATAAATGGGGCACAAGCGGCCCCAATAGCCACACCAGTAACTTGTTTGTAAAAATGTTCTTCGAAATACAGAAAATTGTTATACAATACTGCTTCCATCAGGGTGACAAACACATTCACTTGATCTGGTCGTACAGGCCAGTTTTAGTCAATTGGCACTCCAGCCAGGTTAATCCTACTTCATGGGGAATAACCGAAAATAAATTGCACACCTCAATTGTAAGTAACATAGTATCTTCCCAACCTTAATAAACTTTGCTGTCTCTTTTCTCTCCTTCACTTTACAGGTAGTTTGAATTATTACTTACCCCCTCTGAGGCCTTCACTGATTTCCACTGATTGCCTCTCTGGTTTCTTTGCATTCCACCTGGCTTTGCATTCCACCTGGTATACACCCCTTGTGCTATCTCCCTCCCCCAACAAAGTCTATATTAGAATCCTGCTGAGCATGGAGCCATCTTTAAATTTCTAGTCTCCCACCAGGACACAAGTACTCCTCAGCAATTACATTCTGCTTGCCGGTAAGCCATTAGACCTCAGGAATTTGTTTTAAAAGTGTTCAGATTTGTAAAGTAATACTTACTTTTTGCTGTATTTGGATCTATACAATTAGTATTCATTGTTCTGATTCCTGACTACTGGTCTGCTTATTTGTTTATTTAACTGGTTGATTCTGTCATTCAGTAATTCTTACTGACACTACCACTGCAGCTATGTTGTCTCTATGCTACTAAAACTGCCGTTACAACTGTAATGTACATCTAATTGACCTAGTCTTGGAGTTAGAAACGGTATTTACTGACTTAGCACTACAGTTGTCTCTGCTACTGCTTCAGCTGTGCTGTTGTGTTCATTTTCCTTTTTCTTGTATGCACAGGATAATTGGCTGATAAATGTATTGTACATGATTTATTAACCTGTTTCCAAACTAAGTTATGGCAGAGCAGGGTCAGTCCACCCAGGCATTCTACTTGTATGTTTTATGAGAGTGAAGCTATTACATTAGCAGTATTTCTTAGTAGTTCTCAGCTTGCTAATAAAACTGACTGTTGTAGCCTTGTGTGCCCCCCCCCCCGCTAGTACAGTAATCCTAACTGTCCAATAGACAGTATATATTTAATTCACATCCCTGTGACTAAATTAACCATCAAGCAGCCCTCTCAGTGCTTTCTGCCTTAGTTTGTATCACTTGGAGGCTCACCTGTTTATTTGCATCTCTATACATTCCCCTTCATTGCTAATGTATCTCCCTACTCTAATCTCTGCACAAACTGGTTACTAATCAGCAAGTCCGTGTGAAGACACACTCCCAACCTTAAAGGGAGAGTGTCAAGATTCCCTGCAGATCTCATTGTTTTGA